>NC_083230.1:121098170-121383087 GCF_032191835.1 Heteronotia binoei
CTGGGTTCAGGTCGCCGGCTCCAGGTTGATTCAGCGTTCCATCCTTCCGAGGTCGGTCAAACGAGTTCCCAGCTTGCTGGGGGGAAAGCGTAGATGACTGGGGAAAGCAATGGCAAAGGGCCATGTCGGAAATGACTGGTGCTTGCACAGGGGGACTAGCTTTACCTTTTCAAATGCCTTTCTCAAACTCGCTGATCGTAGCTCCGCTTCAAAGCCAGCAGCGCCCCAAATCAAACATTTCCCCCCCTTCCCCCTTCGGCGTTCACTTTTTGAGCGTGTGAAGTCATGACCTCTTTTTCCCCCCCCCCTTCTCTTTTTGAGCTTTCGGTCTTTCATAATAGCTGATGGAAAAGTTGGCTGCTCCGTTGCCGAGAAATAAACAAGATGCCTTGGCAGGACAGAATGACACACACACAGAAATGTTTAATGAAGCCTTCGGAGCCAGTGTGAGGCAGACTGCCGCGCAGAAAGCTACTAGCGAATATCCCCGAGTAAACAAGCGGGAGGAGCGCTTAACGAAATGAAACTTTGAGAAAGAGGGAGAGGGAGAGGCCTCTGGGAATCGGAAGCGATTTCAGTGAGGTGGGGCGGTTGGTCTGCCTCCCCCATTTCCCTCAGCCACCCGCCCGCTGTTAGCGAACTGGTGTCGTATTGTGGCTAAGAGAACAAACGGCAAAGGGGGATGCCCCTCGTTCTGATTCTGCCTCATCCACAAACTCTTCTCTTGGTGGCTCTTGGCAAGTCTCAAAGCCATCTTTGTCCAGTCGTCTCCAACGTAGAGATGATAAAATTCTGTCCCCCCCCCCCACAAGGTTTTAGCAAGGACTGTGCGTGAAATGGGTTGAACAGCTGGAAAGATTGCAGGACTAAGAGCATGTGATTCGCATTCGTTCCGAGGGTAGCCGCGTTGGGCGTGCAGTAGAACAGCTCGATTTGAGTCCATTGGCACCTTAGAGACCAGGACGTTTTGCTGAAGATGAGCTTTTGTATCTGATGAACAGACCTTTGGCTCTCGAACGTTTCGACCCCAAATTTCTCAGTGGTCTCGAAGATGCTACTGAGCTGGAATCCAGCTGTTTCATGCATTGCTGCTTTATGATACTGAATGAGAGGGTATGGGCCCCAGCTCTCCCCTCCCCCTCCCCGTGGCAAGGAACAGAGTATCGGTGGCTCAGTGGTAGAGTATCTGCTTGGTAAGCAGAAGGCACAGCCAGCTTCAAGAGGGGATTGGATAATCATCTGGAGCAAGGTTCATCAGTGGCTATAAGCCACAGTGTATTGTTGGAGCTCTCTATCTGGGGCAAGTGATGCTCTGAATTCTTGGTGCTTGGGAGGGGCACAGTGGGAGGGCTTGTAGTGTCTTGGCCCCACTGGTGGACCTCCTGATGGCACCAGGGTTTTGGGCCACTGTGTGACACAGAGTGTTGGATGGGATGGGTCATTGGCCTGATCCAATATGGCTTCTCTTATGCTCTTATGTGACACAGAGTGTTGGACTGGATGGGCCATTGGCCTGATCCAACATGGCTTCTCAGGCTCTTATAGCCTTGTGGTAGACCTCCTGATGGCATCTGGGGTTTTTTTGACCACTGTGTGACACAGAGTGTTGGACTATATGGGCCTCTGGCCTGATCCAACATGGCTTCACTTATTTTCTTATGGCCTTGTGGTAGACCTCCTGATGGCATCTGGGTTTTTTTGGCCACTGCGTGACACAGAGTGTTGGACTGGATGGGCCTCTGGCCTGATCCAACATAGCTTCTCTTATGTTCTTAATGTCCCAAGTTCAATCCCTGGCATCTCCCATAAAAAGGTTCCAGGCAAGTAGGCGTGAGAAACTTCAGCTTGAGACCCTGGAGAGCCGCTGCCAGTCTGAGTAGACGATACTGACTTGGATGGACCCAGGGTCTGATTCAGTATAAGGCAGCTTCATATGTTCATATCTATCTTTGTAGATATCTATATATACTGTAGATATCTGTATATATCTATCCATGTATCTGTATATCTATGGGGAGGGACGGTGGCTCAGTGGTAGAGCATCTGCTCGGTAAGCAGAAGGCCCCAGTTTCAATCCCCAGAATCTCCAACTCAAAAGGGTCCAGGCAAATAGGTGTGAAAAACCTCAGCTTGAGACCCTGGAGAGCCACTGCCAGTCTGAGTAGACAATACTGACTTTGATGGACCCAGGGTCTGATTCAGTAGAAGGCGGCTTCATATGTCCATATATGGATGTTGGAGGATGGGTGAAGTGAAGGTTGCAAAGAGGGATGTGGAAGCTGGGCAACGGAACAAAGCGATGGAGGACTGATTGGGAGAGCGGCAGCAGTGCTGGAGGTGTGGTGGGAGAGAAGGTGCAGCAGTTGTAGTTTGATAGCAAACAGGCAAAGAGAATTGCCTTCCCCCCCGTTTATCTGGCTTGATCTTCTCTGGTCTCTTGGAGGACTGCAGATAGCTGAGTATGGCCAACTGCAAACTGGTCACTGAGGAAAGCAGTCGCTGCCAGTTCCCTTGCCTGCATCGGGGTGAGAAGGCCCTGGAATCAGAGGGATAAGCAGAAAGTGAGACAGCTGCTTAAGAACGTAAGAGAAACCATGTTGGATCAGGCCAGTGGCCCATCTAGACCAACCCTCTGTGTCACGCAGGGGCCAAAACCCAGGTGCCCTCAGGAGTGAGGCCAGAACTCCAGGAGCCCTCCCTCTCTTGAGAGCCAGTGTTATGTAGTGCTTAAGTGCACACACTCTTATCTGGGAGAACAGGGTTTGATTCCCCACTCCTCCATTTGCAGCTGCTGGAATGGCCTTGGGTCAGTAATAGCTCTGGCAGAACTGTCCTTGAAAGGGCAGCTTCTGTCAGAGCTCTCTCAGCCCCACCTACCTCACAAGGTGTTTGTTTTGGCGGAGGAAGGTAAAGGAGATTGTGAGCCACTTTGAGATTCGGAGTGGAGGGCGGGATATAAATCCAATCCAATCCAATCCATTCCTCTTTCTTTCTTTCTTTCTTTCTTTCTTTCTTTCTTTCTTTCTTTCTTTCTTTCTTTCTTTCTTTCTTTCTTTCTCTCTCTCTTTCTTTCTCTCTTTCTTTCTCTCTTTCTTTCTCTCTTTCTTTCTCTCTTTCTTTCTCTCTTTCTTTCTCTCTTTCTCTCTTTCTTTCTCTCTTTCTTTCTCTCTCTCTCTCTCTCTCTCTCTTTCTTTCTTTCTTTCTTTCTTTCTTTCTTTCTCTCTCTCTCTCTTTCTCTCTTTCTCTCTCTCTCTCTCTCCCTCCTTCCTTCCTTCCTTCCTTCCTTCCTTCCTTCCTTCCTTCCTTCCTTCCTTCCTTCCTTCCCTCCCCCCTCCCTCCCTCCCTCCCTCCCTCCCTCCCTTCCTTCCTTCCTTCCTTCCCTCCCTCCCCCCTCCCTCCCTCCCTCCCTCCCTCCCTCCCTCCCTCCCTTCCTTCCTTCCTTCCTTCCTTCCTTCCTTCCTTCCTTCCTTCCTTCCTTCCTTCCTTCCTTCCTCCCTCCCTCCCTCCCTCCCTCCCTCCCTCCCTCCCTCCCTCCTCCTTGTTCTTCTTCCCCCAAGCACTGAGAATACAGAGCATCACTGCCCCAGACAGAGGGTTCCATCTATACCTTGTTGGCTAATAGCCCCTGATGGACCTTTGCTGCAGATGTTTCTCCAGTCCCCTCTTGAAGCTGACCGTGCTTGAAGCCGCCAACGCTTCCTGCGGCAGTGAATTGCGTGTGTTAGTTGCTTCTCCTCTCCTGCCCTGTCCGCCGGCAGCAGCGGATCGTAGGCCTGCACATGCAGCTAAAGAGGGGGAAGAAAGGCCTTGGAATAGCAGCTGATGCTCTTCTAGGCCAAGAAAGCCAGGCCTCGGATCGAGGCGAGCTGCAAAGGTCACAATTGAAACTGGATAAATAAGCTCGAGGAGGGGGACGGTTCCAATGTTCCTGGAGGAGGGGAGGAGGGCAGCGTGTTCATAAACAAGCCGCTAAAAGGAACAATCTGTTGTGCAGAGCTGCTGAGAATATCCAATGGGGTTCTGAGAAGGGGGGGGGAGAATTCGTGTGTGTGGTTTTCTTGTAACGCGCTGCATCTTGTTTGTTCGAATGCCCCGGCCCGATTGGCGGCGTTGTGTGTCCAGGGTAGTCGACCACCTTAAAGGACGCAGGAGACGGGCCATGGCTTCGGGAGACAAATTGGAACAGTTCAGGGCAACGGAGACAAGTCTGGAAAACAAGTCTTAATGGGAGGAGGGGGGGGCTGGAGGAGCTGGGTGTGCTTATCCCGGGGAAGGTCGAGGGACACGCAACGGGCGGTCTTGATTGCATCAGCAAGTCCGCTGCAGCAGCAACATGAGGATGCCATCAAAATAAAAACAAGACATTTGCAGAATTGTTCATCGGAGCAATTAAACTGCATAATGGTGATTGAAGAAGCAGAAAATATTGGATTTATACCCTGCCCTATACTCTGGATCGCAGAGTCTCAGAGCGGCTCACAATCTCCTTTACTCCCCCCACAACAGACATAACAGGAAAGGAGGCTCTGAAATTCAGAATATAGGGCAGGATATAAATTTAATATCTTCTTTCTTTCTTTCTTTCTTTCTTTCTTTCTTTCTTTCTTTCTTTCTTTCTTTCTTTCTTTCTTTCTTTCTTTCTTTCTTTCTTCTTTCTTCTTCCTTCCTTCCTTCCTTCCTTCCTTCCTTCCTTCCTTCCTTCCTTCCTTCCTTCCTTCCTTCTCTCTTCTCTCTTCTCTTCTCTCTTTCTCTCTTTCTCTTTCTCTCTTTCTCTTTCTCTCTCTTTCTCTCTCTTTCTCTCTCTTTCTCTCTTTCTCTCTTTCTCTCTCTCTCTCTTTCTCTAGCACTTCTAGAGCGGGAGTGGTCTGCTGTCCTACAGTTTGGTGTAGCGGTGAAGTGCATGGACTGTTATCTGGGAGAACCGGGTTTGATTTCCCACTCCTCCACTTGCAGCTGCTGGAATGGCCTTGGGTCAGCCATAGCTCTGGCAGAGGTTGTCCTTGAAAGGGCAGCTGCTGTGAGAGCCCTCTCCAGCCCCGCCCACCTCACAGGGTGTCTGTTGTGGGGAAGGAAGAGAAAGGAGATTGTGAAGCACTTTGAGACTATGTCTTTGAAAGGGCAGCTGCTGTGAGAGCCCTCTCAGCCCCACCCACCTCACGGTATCTGTTGTGGGGGAGGAAGATATAGGAGATTGTGGAGCACTCTGAGACTCTTGAGATTCTGAGTGAAGGGTGGGATATAAATCCAATATCTTCCTCCTCCTCCTCCTTCTTTTTTAGCACCAGACCATTTCAGGAGTGCTGGAAGGAAGCTACCGTTCAGGTAGCTTCAATCAAATAGATGTCCCCTAGGCAAAGCTCATTCCAGCCTAAGCTTTCGTGAGCGAGAGTCACAAAATCTTGTACAGAAGGAACTCTGTTAGACTTTAAGATGTTGCTGGCCTCCAGTTCAACGTTACCGCAAAAGATTTAATGTGGCTGCTCGTCCGGAGAGCATTAGTGTATCGGGAGGACAGTTTGGCTAGATCCCTTCTCTCCTGTCCACCAGTGAAGCCGAAGTTAATTGATCCTCGTCGCAGATGTCGTTTGGATCTGTATGCTCTGACTGCAGCCGGCCCTGAGAATAAAGGAATTTGGAAGAGCGGCTGGCAGAATACCTGAGTGGGATTGCGTGGAGAGAGATAAAATCTGCTCTGTGCCGTGTTGTCCCAAAGCGGTTGTTTTGCGAGTTAAGGACGCAGCAAGGGTGGATGTCTGTGCAGCTTGCTGGTAATGCCCGTCTTGGCTAAGGCCCAGAGCCCCGGAAGCTCCTGGCAATTCAGAGCTGGAGGCGGAACTGTTCGGAAAAGGGTGTAACGAAACAGAAGTCCATTGGTGCTCATGAAGAAAGGAGATTTCAGAGGGCGGTTGGCTTGGCCTGCAGAAGAACAGCGGAATTGGAGCCCAGTAGCGCCTTACAGAGCAAAAAAGAGTATGATGGCTTGTGAAGTTTCCAGACTGAAAGCTCCCTTTTTTCAGATACCTGACAAAAGGAACTTTGACTCTTGAGAGTTCGTACCCCCAACATTTCGTTGGTCTATGATGGGCGGGGGTGTGTGTGTGTGCGAACTTGCTTAATGTAAGTGCCACATGGAATAAATGTCAGATTTTTGAGAGAGGGAAGGAAAGGGAGGGAAAGGAAGGAAGGAAGAAAGGAAGGAAGGAAGGAAAAGAAAGAAAGAAAGAAAGAAAGAAAGAAAGAAAGAAAGAAAGAAAGAAAGAAAGAAAGAAAGAAAGAAAGAAAGAAAGAAAGAAAGAAAGAAAGAAAGAAAGAAAGAGGCAAAATAGATGTGGAGGGAGCGGTGGAAAGAAAGCAACTTTAAACTTTAGATGCATTGGTTTGGTGAAGTGATGTAAAGAGAGAAATGCCTTCTCCAAGCCAGCCAAGAGGGCAGTGGGGGGGGCTTCAAGAGCCATACAATATCTGTGGAAGAGCCACATGTGGCTCCTAAGACACAATTTGGCCACCCCAGTCTTTTAAGGCGCTGTTGGATTCGAATTGTTAAATAAAAAGAGTTTTGGCAGTCAGTGAATGAGCACACACTATTGTATGTGTTTTACGTTCTCTGTTGGCTTGTTGATACAATTGTAATGCGTGAACCACAGCAATGACCTTTGAGGGGAAAGGTGGCCTAAAAATACGCTAAATAAAATACATAATACAATTCAGTGATGCAGATGGCTGAGCTGTGGCGGGAAGGGCTGTCAAGTTGCAGCTGACTTGCGGTGACCCCCGTAGGGGTTTCAAGGCGAGAGGTGATCAGAGGTGGTGTGGCTTTGCCTTCTTCTGTGTGGCCACCCTGGGCTTCCTGAGTGGTCGCCCATCTAAACACTAACCAGGGTCATAGAATCATAGAGTTGGTAGGGACCTCCAGGGTCGTCTAGTCCAGCCCCCTGCACAATGCACGAAACTCACAAACACCTCCCCCTAAATTCACAGGATCTTCATTGATGTCAGACGTCCATCCAGCCTCTATTGAAAAACCTCCAAGGTCAACCCCGTTCAGCTTCCGAGATCTGCTGAGATTGGGCTAGCCGAGGCCATCAAGGTCAGGGCAATAACTAAGGATGCTAGCAAATTACACCCCACCCGCCCATGTGCACACGGTAGTTGTATAAGAGGAAGAAAGAGACCGTAGATTTATATCCCGCCCTTCTCTCTGAATCAGAGTCTCAGAGCGGCTCACAAGCTCCTCTACCTTCCTCCCCCACAACATACACCTTGTGAGGTAGATGAAGATACTGGATTTATATCCCACCCTCCACTCCGAAGAGTCTCAGAGCAGCTCACAATCCCCTTTACCTTCCCCCCACCCACAACAGACACCTTGTGAGGTAGATGAAGATATTGGATTTATATCCCGCCCTCCACTCCGATGAGTCTCAGAGCGGCTCACAATCTCCTTTACCTTCCTCCCCCACAACAGACACCCTGTGAGGTAGATGAAGATATTGGATTTATATCCCGCCCTCCACTCCGAAGAGTCTCAGAGCGGCTCACAATCTCCTTTACCTTCCTCCCCCACAACAGACACCCTGTGAGGTAGATGAAGATATTGGATTTATATCCCGTCCTCCACTCCAAAGAGTCTCAGAGCTGGCTTACAATCTCCTTTACCTTCCTTCCCCACAACAGACACCCTGTGAGGTAGATGAAGATATTGGATTTATATCCCGCCCTCCACTCCGATGAGTCTCAGAGCGGCTCACAATCTCCTTTACCTTCCCCCCACCCACAACAGGCACCTTGTGAGGTAGATGAAGATATTGGATTTATATCCCGTACTCCACTCCAAAGAGTCTCAGAGCGGCTCACAAGCTCCTCTACCTTCCTCCCCCACAACAGACACCCTGTGACGTAGATGAAGATATTGGATTTATTTCCCGCCCTCCACTCCAAAGAGTCTCAGAGTGGCTCACAATCTCCTTTCCCTTCCTCCCCCGCAACAGACACCCTGTGAGGTAGATGAAGATATTGGATTTATATCCCGCCCTCCACTCCGAAGAGTCTCAGAGCTGGCTTACAATCTCCTTTACCTTCCTTCCCCGCAACAGACACCCTGTGAGGTAGATGAAGATATTGGATTTATATCCCGCCCTCCACTCCGAAGAGTCTCAGAGCGGCTCACAATCTCCTTTACCTTCCTCCCCCACAACAGACACCCTGTGAGGTGGGTAGGGCTGAGAGAGCTCCCTAGAAGCTGCCCTTTCAAGGACAACCTCTGCCAGAGCTATGGCTGACCCAAGGCCATTCCAGCAGCTGCAAGTGGGGGAGTGGGGAATCAAACCCAGTTCTCCCAGATAAGAGTCTACACACTTAACCACTACACCAAAACCGGCTAAGCTTACCAAGAGAGCTAGGAATGGGTTAATAAGCAGCCAATAGGAAATAAAGCAAGAGGGCGTCGTCGTCAGTGCCCTGAATCTTCAACACGACAGTGTCAACGCTTGCAGTAACCGTGGTTTCGTTTTGTAAAGGAACTTGGCCCCTGCCTAGGCATTTGATTCCATATGTGGCTGCCGAACGCTGCAGCTGCCTCCTTATTAATTCCTTCCGTAGAATCGAGAACTGTTTTTTTTTTCCCCTCTGCCTCTTGATGCCGAATTCCTCTCCCAAGATGTTTTGAAAACCGGCAGCACGATCCTGTTCAGATAGGGGCTGGGAATAACTCCCCCCCTCTCTCCTCCCCTCCCCGGGTCTAATTTTGAAAACAAGCAGATGCAAGCGGAAAGATTTTTAAAAGTATTCTGAGTTTCTTTGACAGTGGCATCCTTCTGCATTCTGAGCGAGTTTTGGATTTCGGAGCCATCTGGATCCAGGTTGGGGGGGGCAGGAATTGGTTAGATTTCTAGAAATTTATAAATTTAAAGATTTATAGCTGGGATTACACGCGAAGCAGGCTAGGATTCGGTATGCCTTTAGGCAGGAAAATAAAATAAAATAAAATGGGAAAATATCAGACATCGTTAGTTAAAATGGATGGAAACATCCAGAATGTTTTGGGTCAGAAACCAGGTTCCGAGCCTGGTTTTGAAAGAATTTAAATTTCAGTATAGATCGGTCTGCAAGTAAGGCGAACATATGGGCGGTTGTC
Organism: Heteronotia binoei; assembly: GCF_032191835.1. Taxonomy (NCBI): domain Eukaryota; kingdom Metazoa; phylum Chordata; class Lepidosauria; order Squamata; family Gekkonidae; genus Heteronotia; species Heteronotia binoei. The sequence continues at coordinate 121,107,304 of NC_083230.1, forward strand.
AGGGGCTTTTTTTTTTGGTAGAAAAAGCCCAGGAGGAACTCATTTGCATATTAGGCCACCCCCCTGACAGTACCATTGTTTCACACGGGGCTTTTTTGTTGATAAAAGGCCAGCACAAACTCATTTGCATACTGGGCCACACCCCCTCACCCCAAGCCAGCTGGAACTGAGTTCCTATGCGTTCCCACTAAAAAAAAACAAAAACCGTGGTGGTTATGCTTGGAGAGTTGGTGTCAAGCATTCCGAACATGGGACATGCTAAATTACCGTATTTTTCGGACCATAAGACGCACCCCCCCCCCAAAAAAAATGTGGCCTAAAGATGCACTTTTCTCCCCCCAAAAAGTGGCCTAAAGACGCACTTCCCCCCCCAAAAAAAGTGGCCTAAAGACGCACTGGGGGGGGGGGGGAAGTGTGTGCGTCTTATGGAGCGAAGGTACCTTCCTCGGGGGGGGGGGGGGCGATCCGTTGCCTCCGCCTCTGATCCCGGCGCTTCCCCCACGCCTGCCTGCCTGCCTGGCTCCAGCTTTTTCCAGCAAGCGCTGGGATCGCTCCACGCTGCCCCCACCACAAACCCAGCGCTTCGCGAGCGCCGGCTGCGGAGAGGGCAGCGTGCTTTCTCCGTGCCTGTCTGCCTGGCTCCAGCTCTGATGCTTAAAGCAAGCGCTGGGATTGGAGGGTGGAGGGAGCGATCCTGGCGCTTGCTGCAAGCGTCAGAGCTGGAGCCAGGCAGACAGGCACAGAGGAAGCACGCTGCCCCCTCCGCAGCCGGCACCCGCGAAGCGTTGGGTTTGCGGTGGGGGCAGCATGGAGCGATCCCAGCGCTTGCTGGAAGAAGCTGGAGCCAGGCAGGCAGGCAGGCGTGGGGGAAGCGCCGGGATCGGAGGCGGAGGCAGCGGATCGCCCCCCAGGAGGAAGGAGCGTCCTATGGTCTGGAGCGCCTTATGTTCGGAAAAATACGGTAAGTCTTCATCTTCTAGATGCGATCCTTGCCTAAAGGGAAACCTTCTAATGACCTGGGCAGATAATGGGTTTAGTACAAGGGCATCAATCTGCTATTCCAACTTAATTACCCTTAGGTGTTGTTTCAGCCCCAGTTAACAACACAAACTAACAAACCCCAAACCCCCACCTGTGACTCTTTCAATCTGCTAAAAAACCCACTTTGCCTACTAACTCACTGCCCGCTTTCTTTCTATTTAGGACAGCTTGCCTATCCATACTGCTGTCTGGCGAAGTGTGCTTCTAGCACACGAAAGCTGACATTCGGAATAAAACGTGGCTGGTCTTAGAGGTGCCACTTGGCTCCCGCTTTGTTCTGCTGCTTCAGACCAGGCTGCCCCCTGGAGCTGTCTACATGGGAAATGCTCAACCCTCGCCTAAACGAAAACTTTCTAATGACCTGGGCGGATACTGATATAAGATCAAGCTAATTTGGGCTTTCCAGGCCAGGGCATGACTGCTTTCAATATAAATACTAATAAAATATGTAAGATCTACTAATTAAAACCAACCGTTGAAAACTGGAGGTAGGGAAGAGGAAAGAATCAAATGCCATCCTAAAGAAACCGTCTCCAGCTGCCTCCTAAAGATCCAGAGCAAGGGGGCCAGGCTCCTCCTTCTGTCCCATAATTGTGGGGCTACCACTGAAAAGGCCTTTTCCTGTGCGTCCCACAGGCCAACCGCCATAAGGTAGAGCAGGAAGCCCCCAGCCACCACCTTTGGGGACGAGCCCCCAAGATAGGACTCGAATAGCTGTAACCCTGAGTGTTGACCCTCTAAGATGCCGTGTTACGAGACCAGAGCTTCAAGTCCTCCCTGCAGCACGTTTTGGCCAATCTAGTAGCTGAGGCCAAACCTTCTGGTCGCTTTTCACACATGCTAAATAATGCAGTTTCATAGAATCATAGAGTTGGAAGGGACCTCCGGGGTCCTCTAGTCCGACCCCCTGCACGAGGCAGGAAACCTCCCCCTAAATTCACAGGATCCGCATTGCTGTCAGAGGGCCATCTAGCCTCTGTTGAAAAACCTCCAAGGAAGGAGGGCCCACCACCTCCCGAGGAACCCCCTGCACAATGCAGGAAACTCACAAACACCTCCCCCTAAATTCACAGGATCTTCATTGCTGTCAGAGGGCCATCTAGCCTCTGTTTAAAACCTCCAAGGAAGGAGAGCCCACCACCTCCCGAGGAACCCCCTGCACAATGCAGGAAACTCACAAACACCTCCCCCTAAATTCACAGGATCTTCATTGCTGTCAGAGGGCCATCTAGCCTCTGTTTAAAAACCTCCAAGGAAGGAGAGCCCGCCACCTCCCGAGGAACCCCCTGCACAATGCAGGAAACTCACAAACACCTCCCCCTAAATTCACAGGATCTTCATTGCTGTCAGAGGGCCATCTAGCCTCTGTTTAAAAACCTCCAAGGAAGGAGAGCCCGCCACCTCCCGAGGAACCCCCTGCACAATGCAGGAAACTCACAAACACCTCCCCCTAAATTCACAGGATCTTCATTGCTGTCGGATGGCTATCTAGCCTCTGTTTAAAAACCTCCAAGGAAGGAGAGCCCGCCACCTCCCGAGGAACCCCCTGCACAATGCAGGAAACCCACAAACACCTCCCCGTAAATTCACAGGATCTTCATTGCTCTCAGATGGCCATCCGGCCTTTGTTTAAAAACCTCCAAGGAAGGAGAGCCCAGCACCTCCTGAGGAAGCCTGTTCCACTGAGGAACCGCTCTAACGGTCAGGAAGTTCTTCCTAATGTTGGGCCGGAATTCTTCTGATTTAATTTCAAGCTGTTGGTTCTGGTCCTACCTTCTGGGGCCACAGAAAATAATTCCACCCCATCCTCTATAGGACAGCCCTTCAAGTACCTGAAGATGGTGATCACATCAGTCCACTTCAGCGACTGTTTGCAAGTGGATTTTTTGCCATTTCACACAGCATGGAAAGTGGATCGAAAGAAGAAGAAGATTATATTGGATTTATATCCTGCTCTATACTCTGAATCTCAGAGCAGCCACAGTCTTCTTTACCTCCCCCCCCCAAACATAACAGACACCCTGTGAGGTAGGTAGGCTGAGAGGGCTCTCCCAGAAGCTGCCGTTTCAAGGACAATTCCTATGAGAGCTCTGGCTGACCCAAGGCCATTCCAGCAGGTGCAAGTGGAGGAGTGGGGAATCAAACCCGGTTCTCCCAGATAAGAGAGCTCTGGCTGATCCAAGGCCATTCCAGCAGCTGCAAGCAGAGGAGTGGGGAATCAAACCCGGTTCTCCCAGATAAGGGTCCGCACACTTAACCACTACGCCAAACTGGCTGAAAGTGTTATTTAGTGTGTGAAAGTGTCCCCTCTTTCTCCTTTTCAAAACAATAAAGACAGTTCAGCTGAAGAAAGTATCACCTAGGGAGGTCGTTGATCCTTCTTCCTCCTATCTCAAAGAAACACTTAAGAGGACTGTGATACTCCCACTGATGTGCGTCCAAGCCCTCCCTCTGGATAGAGAAACTTAAATTCACCCCAAATGCTGCTAGTTCCGCTAACTCCCCCCCCCCCCAGCCGGTATACAACACAGGGTTTTTAATAACGTTACAGATAAACAGGCCGTTTCGGGCGTGTTAGAAGCCGTCTGGCTTTTATCTTGTTCCTTCCTGTTCCAGTCATACACAGAGAAGGGACTTTGGCCGCAACTTAAACCCATTTTGTTTGCGTTGGCAGGCGCTCCCGGGGAGAAGGTCCAGGATCAAAACATTGAATTTGTTGCTTAGGTGAAAAACACCTCCCCCTCAGAAATGCGATAAGACCTTTTGGTTTGTGATATTTTCAAAAGCTGCCTCTGATTAAGGTGATCACATGTCCTCGCGGCTTGCCCTGGTACTCTGGACGGCATCTCGTGTGCTTTGCAGAACAAGATTTTGGCTTACGTCTACCGTTTTTGCCTCGGTGTGGCCTAATGCCCTATTAATACCTTGTGGGTGTTGGTAGATCAGGGCCATAGCCAGGATTTTATAAGTCCGGGGGCTTTTTAAAAAGTTGGGGGGCACCCCCTTGCATCCACTGGGGAGCTTGCCACTTCTCAGAAGCTTTCTGGGGTAGGGGCAAAACCGGAGGCTCTGTTTGGTGTTGTGGATAAGTGCACAGATTCTTACCTGGGAGAACCGGGTTTGATTCCCCAATCCTCCACTTGCACCTGTTGGAATGGCCTTGGGTCAGTCATAGCTCTTGTAGGAGTTGTCCTTGAAAGGGCAGCTTCTGGGAGAGCTCTCTCAACCCCATCTACCTCACAGGGTGTCTGTTGTGGTGGGGGGGGGAGAAGGTAAATGAGATTCTCAACCGCTCTGAGACTCTGAGATTCAGAGTATAGGGCAGGATATGAATCCAATATCATCATCATCCTCTTCTTCTCCTTCCCAAGTCGAGGCAGCCAACTGTAAAACTTTTGAGTCAAGAGAAGCCATGTTAGATCAGACCAATGGCCCATCCAGTCCAACACTCTTTGTCACACATTGCTAAAAAATCAGTCACAATCAGGTGGTCCTCCAGTTGGGCCAAGTGTCTAAAAGCCCTCAGGGAGAGCTCTCTCAGCCTCATCTACCTCACAGGGTGTCTGTTGGTGTGGGGGGGAAGGTAAATGAGATCGTGAACCGCTCTGAGACTCTGAGATTCAGAGTATAGGGCAGGATATGAATCCAATATCATCATCATCTTCTTCTCCTTCTTCCCAAGTCGAGGCAGCCAACCCTAAAACTTTTGAGTCAAGGGAAGCCATGTTGGATCAGGCCAATGGCCCATCCAGTACAACACCCTGTGTCACACAGTGGCCAAAACCCAGGTGCCATCAGGAGGCCTACCAGCAGGGCCATAAGAACAAAAGAGAAGCCATGTTAGATCAGGTCAGTGGCCCATCCAGTCCAACACTCTGTGTCACACAGTGGCCAAAACCCAGGTGCCATCAGGAGGCCTACCAGCAGGGCCATAAGAACATAAGAGAAGCCATGTTACATCAGACCAATGGCCCATCAAGTCCAACACTCTGTGTCACATAAGAACATAAGAGAAGCCATGTTAGATCAGGTCAGTGGCCCATCCAGTCCAACACTCTGTGTCACACAGTGGCCAAAACCCAGGTGCCATCAGGAGGCCTACCAGCAGGGCCATAAGAACATAAGAGAAGCCATGTTACATCAGACCAATGGCCTATCAAGTCCAACACTCTGTGTCACATAAGAACATAAGAGAAGCCATGTTAGATCAGGTCAGTGGCCCATCCAGTCCAACACTCTGTGTCACATAAGAACATAAGAGAAGCCATGTTAGATCAGGTCAGTGGCCCATCCAGTCCAACACTGTGTCACATAAGAACATAAGAGAAGCCATGTTAGATCAGGCCAATGGCCCATCCAGTCCAACACTCTGTGTCACATAAGAACATAAGAGAAGCCATGTTAGATCACGTCAATGGCCCATCCAGTCCAACACTCTGTGTCACATAGTGGCTAAAAAACCAGGTGCCATCAGGAGGTCCACCAGTGGGGCCAAGTCTCTAGAAGCCCTCCCACTTTCGCACTCTGAATTCAAAGTGATATAACTGGCTTGTCTTTTCAAGAGTGGGGTGAAGACATAAGAACATAAGAGAAGCCATGTTGGATCAGGCCAGTGGCCTATCCAGTCAACATTCCGTGTCACGCAGTGGCCAAAACCCAGGTGCCATCAGGAGGCCCCCCAGCAGAGCCATAAGAACATAAGCACCAAGAATACAGAGCATCACTGCCCCAGACAGAGAGTTCCTACAATACGCTGTGGCTGATAGCCACTTATGGACCTCTGCTCCATATGTTTATCTTTTATGATGGACCTCTGCTTCCTATATGTTTAGACTGTGATCCTTCTTAACACCTTATTAAACCAGCCTGTCTTCTGTGAATCAAATATTAATAGTGCTTGCAGTTCAGAGGCAAAAATTCAAGCTCAGGCTTTTGCAGTTGATTGCACAGTGCGTATGTCCAATTCTGATACCATCTAGTGCATAGGACCTCTCCTTTTAAAAATAGCGAATGAACGAGACGCTCTCCGTTTGTTGATTTTTAGCCCGGTCGCTAGTCAAAAGCAGCAACAAATGTTCAGCTGATCCTATTTAATCTTTTTTTTTTTTCTAGTCATGAGTTTGTTCCTTTCTGGTTTTTTCCGTCGTTTGGGTCTTAGCTTCGCCGAAGTATATTGCAGAAATTATGAATAAATGTTTCAAGGGTCAGCTCTGCCAAAATGCTCCTGTGGGAGTCCTTTGGAATGATTATTTCAGGAAAGAGCAAATGTGGAAATGTTCTTCAGAACGAAAAGCCGTGTGGATTTTCCTGGAAAGGTCAGCACATGTTCCAATGTGTATTTTTCATCCAGTGCGCTTGCATGAAGGGAGAGGATTTGGGGTCGGAACTAGCTCCTACCAGTGCCTTGCAGATAAGAAAACCTCAAAATTGGCTTAAGTGTGCTCTTTTGTGTCACAGACAACAAAAAACCCCTCCTTCCAGACAGAAAATGACTGTAGCAGGCGTCCCCCTGCTACAGGCGGAGAGCCAGTTTGGTGTAGTGGTGAAGTGCGCGGACTCTGATCTGGGAGAACCGGGCTTGATTCCCCACTCCTCCACTTGCACCTGCTGGAATGGCCTTGGGTCAGCCAGAGCTGTCTTATCTGGGAGAACCAGGTTTGATTCCTCACTCCTCCACTTGCACCTGCTGGAATGTCCTTGGGTCAGCCAGAGCTCTCTTATCTGGGAGAACCGGGGTTGATTCCCCACTCCTCCACTCGCACCTGCTGGAATGGCCTTGGGTCAGCCAGAGCTCTCTTATCTGGAAGAACCGGGTTTGATTCCCCACTCCTCCACTCGCAGCTGCTGGAATGGCCTTGGGTCAGCCAGAGCTCTCTTATCTGGGAGAACCGGGTTTGATTCCCCACTCCTCCACTTGCACCTGCTGGAATGGCCTTGGGTCAGCCAGAGCTCTGGCAGAGGTTGTCCTTGAAAGGGCAGCTGCTGTGAGAGCCCTCTCCAGCCCCACCCACCTCACAGGGTGTCTTTTGTGTGGGAGGAAGGTAAAGGAGATTGTGAACCGCTCTGAGACTCTTCGGAATAGAGGGCGGGATATAAATCCAGTATCTTCATCTACCTCACAGGGTGTCTGTTGTGGGGGGAGGAAGGTAAAGGGGATTGTGAGCCCTCTGAGACTCTTCGGAGTGGAGGGTAGGATATAAATCCAATATCTTCATCTACCTCTCAAGGTGTCTGTTGTGGGGGGAGGAAGGTAAAGGAGATTGTGAGCTGCTCTGAGACTCTTCGGAGTGGAGGGCGGGATATAAATCCAATATCTTCATCTACCTCACAGGGTGTCTGTTGTGTGGAAGAAAGGTAAAGGAGATTGTGAGCTGCTCTGAGACTCTTTAGAGTGGAGGGCGGGATATAAATCCAATATCTTCATCTACCTCTCAGGGTGTCTGTTGTGGGGGGGAGGAAGGTAAAGGAGATTGTGAGCCGCTCTGAGACTCTTCGGAGTGGAGGGAGGGATATAAATCCAATATCTTCATCTACCTCACAGGGTATCTGTTGTGAGGGGGGGAAGTAAAGGAGATTGTGAGCTGCTCTGAGACTCTTCGGAGTGGAGGGCGGGATATAAATCCAATATCTTCATCTACCTCACAGGGTGTCTATTGTGTGGGAGAAAGGTAAAGGAGATTGTGAGCCGCTCTGAGACTCTTCGAAGTGGAGGGCGGACTATAAATCCAATATCATCTTCTTCTTCCCCCAGCCAAGGTTCCCTCTAAGCCTGGGGTGTCAAACTCATTTGTCTTGAGGGCCAGATCTGGCATAAATGAGACTTTGTCAGGTCAAGCCAGGCTGTGTCGGGCCGGGCCATGTTTGTACCTATTTAAAATTAGGTAGATTGTGTTTTTAAAGGACACAAACATGACTAAAGATTTTTTTAAAAAAGAAAACCCTGAAAACATGCTTAAAGCATTAGCACTTTTTAGTCTTAGAAGGGAAATAGCCAGAGCTTCCTTTGCCCAGTTCCCTGGATGGCATAGGAGAGATGCAAAGAAAGCACCTTTATCTCTCCTGTGCAATCTAGGGAACTGGGAAAAGGAAGCTCTGTCTCTTTCCTTTCTTCCCCAGGGGACCAAGGGGGGGGGGAGCCTCAGCCAATGGAGAAGATCAAGGTTTTGCTCTGTAGCTCCTGTGCGATTGAGCAAGCCTTGCAAAGCAAGCTGCGATGTGGAAGGAAGCAGATAAGAGCCAGTTTCTCGGGGTCCAGATAGGAGCCCTCCAGGGGCCTGATTCGGCCCTCGGGCTGCATGTTTTGACACCCCTGCTCTAAGCTGTGGAGTCTTGTGAGCAGAAATTCTACTTTGTGAGCTACTGGCATTAAAGTTGTGAGCTACTGCATAAATCAGTTTGCTCTGGGGCCATTTTTCCTGAGCTAAGACAAAAAGGTGTGAGCTGGGGGGCTAAAACACTGTGAGCTAGCTCACACTAACTCAGAGGGAACACTGCTTCCAAGCAATCCCTCCTCTAAGCTGCAGAGTCTTGTGAGCAAAAATTCTACTTTGTGAGCCACTGGCATTAAAGCTGTGAGCTACTGCATGAATTAGCTTCCTCTGGGGCCTTTTCCCCCCCCTTGGCTAAGACAAAAATGTGCGAGCCAGAGGCTAGAAAACCGTGAGCTAGCTCACACTAACTCAGCTTAGAGGGAACGCTGTCCCCAACGTGCCCATCGGTGCCTTTTCGGGTGTCTGGTAGGTGTTTTTAGAAAGTGGGCGGGGCTTTTGCCTAGCAAGGCTTTTGACTGGCTGATGGAGATTTATTGGTTGTGTGCAGATGTTTAAAGGTGCTGCTTTGGCACCCTCATTGTGCGAGTGAAGGTGAGCCACAGCAGACGTTTTGTGACTGCGTCCTCCGCAAAGGTAAAGGTTGTCCCCTGTGCAAGGACCAGTCGTTTCCGACTCTGGGGTGACGTTGCATCACGATGTTTTCATGGCAGACTTTTTACGGGGTGGTTTGCCCTTGCCTTCCCCGGTCATCTACGCTTTCCCCCCAGCAAGCTGGGGACTCATTTGACCGGCCTCGGAAGGACAGAAGGCTGAGTCAACCTTGAGCCAGTGAGCTGAACCTGGCTTCTGCCGGGATTGAATTCAGGTCTTGAGCAGAGCTTGGACTGCAGTACTGCAGTTTTACCACTCTGCGCCACGGGGCGTCCACCATAGTGTGTCAGAATTCAAAAGGTGCTCACAGGCTCAGAAAGGTCGGGGACTCCTGGATTACGGAAAGGAGAAGAGTTTTAGCAGAGAGTCTTCCCTTACATGCTGCTTTTCTGTGTGGTTGGATTTATTTATTTGTTTCTTTTATAGAGAAGGGGTTTCCATAATGTGAACCCCCACTTACCTTCTGAATTAGTACAGTTCATTAACAGGATGCTGGGCTAGATGGACCTCTGGTCTGATCCAACAGGGCTCTTCTTATGTCCTTAGGATTCTAGATTGGATGGACCACTGGTCTGATCCAGCAGGGCTCTTCTGTTGTTGTTAGGATGCTGGACTAGATGGACCACTGGTCTGATCCAGCAGGGCTCTTCTGTTGTTGTTAGGATGCTGGACTAGATGGACCACTGGTCTGATCCAGCAGGGCTCTTCTGTTGTTGTTAGGATGCTGGACTAGATGGACCACTGGTCTGATCAGCAGGGCTCTTCTTATGTCCTTAGGATTCTAGATTGGATGGACCACTGGTCTGATCCAACAGGGCTCTTCTTATGTCCTTAGGATTCTAGATTGGATGGACCACTGGTCTGATCCAGCAGGGCTCTTCTTATGTCCTTAGGATTCTAGATTGGATGGACCACTGGTCTGATCCAACAGGGCTCTTCTTATGTCCTTAGGATTCTAGATTGGATGGACCACTGGTCTGATCCAACAGGGCTCTTCTTATGTCCTTAGGATTCTAGATTGGATGGACCACTGGTCTGATCCAACAGGGCTCTTCTTATGTCCTTAGGATTCTAGATTGGATGGACCACTGGTCTGATCCAGCAGGGCTCTTCTGTTGTTCTTAGGATGCTGGACTAGATGGACCACTGGTCTGATCCAGCAGGGCTCTTCTGTTGTTGTTAGGATGCTGGACTAGATGGACCACTGGTCTGACCCAGCAGGGCTCTTCTGATGTTCTTAGGATGCTGGACTGAACGGACCGCTGGTCTGATCCAACAGGGCTCTTGTTAAGTCCTTAGGATTCTAGATTGGATGGACCACTGGTCTTATCCAGCAGAACTCTTCTGATGTTCTTAGGATGCGGGACTAGATGGACCACTGGCCTGATCCAACAGGACATTTCTTATGTCTTTAGGATTCTAGACTGGATGGACCACTGGTCTGATCCAGCAGGGTTTTTCTGTTGTTCTTAGGATGCTGGACTAGGTGGACCTCTGGTCTGATTCATTGGGACACTTCTTGGGTCCTTAGGCTGACCAGCTCATGGGAATTAGTTTATGCTGGGACCCCACTGGTAGAACGTTAAACAAGAAGAGTCATGTTTTTCTTTTTAAAAAACCCAAAAGTTTAAAGTCTTAGTACTGCTTGATGTTAATTGAGATGACTTGTGGGTCAGTAATGTGCAAAAAGTATATTAAAAAGATTAAAATATCCAGTAAAGAACATATCTTTAAAAATCTAGCAAATTAGCTAGCATTGAGTCTAGTAGAGAATTCAAGGTTTATTGGTCTCTTAAGTGCTTCAGGATTCAATTCTAGCTGTTCTGTTGGAGACCAACATGGCCATCCTCTGAAACCATCTAGCAAATTACTGTCACTCTTCCATCATTTCTGTCCGTGTGTCAACAAGAAATTCCCGTCTTCTCAAGGCATGACACCGGCTGTTCCGGAAAAAGGAAATCCACATCCGTTATCGAGTAATGCTCATTAACACTTGAGGAAATGTGAAGGTTCCCGCTTTTGATATTAAAAACCACCGCAATCTGCCTTCCTTGTTAAAGAAACCTGAGTCATTCTTTCTGCAGAAAATTATGTGTATTTGGGCAAACATTCTCTGTTTCTCGCAGGCATAAAATATTCAGTCACGTTGCATCAGGAAGAACCGTCACACTTCTGCCCTTGGACTTCCAGCAGTGTTCCCTTTAAGCTGAGTTAGCGTGAGCTAGCTCACAGATTTTTAGCCTCCAGCTCACAGATTTTTGTCTTAGCTCAGGAAGGATGACCCCAGGGCACACTAATTTATGCAGTAGCTCACAACTTTAGTGCCTGTAGCTCACAGCTTTAATGCCAGTAGCTCACGAAGTAGAATTTTTGCTCACCAGACTCTGCAGCTTAGATGTATCTTTTTGTATGAATATGCTCTCTTGCAGCAAGCTGAGATGGCATAAAAGTTGAACAGGTTGAATGTGGCATCAATTTTTAGGGGCAGAGTTAAAGGCCATTGGTAGCTGAAGTAAATAAATCTGCTACGAGAGATGTGAGAATGGGCTCTTCGCCTGTCTGGCGATGTTGATGGTAGTCCTTGAAAGCTTATGCTTTAATAAATCTAAGAACTTCGTTGGTCTTAAAGGAGCAAAAAAAGATGCCACCCAAGGCTGTCCTGAGATTCGCTTTTGGACAGGCCATGTGAATTGGCAGCCAGCCGGCAGACATGTGGCAAAATCAACCCAAGTCATAAAAAGGTAGTCCCCTGTACAAACACCAGCCGTTTCTGACTCTGGGGTGATGTTGCTTTCACAACGTTTTCACAGAGGACTTTTTACGGGGTGGTTTGCCCTTGCCTTCCCCAGTCATCTACATTTTCCCCCACCACAGCAAGCTGGGGACACATTTTACTAACCTCGGAAGGATGGAAGGCTGAGTCAACCTGGAGCCGGCTGCTTGAACCCAGCTTCTGCCAAGATTGAACTCAAGTCATGATCAGAGAGCTCGGACTGCAGTACTGCAGCTTTACTACTCTGCGCCATGGGGCTCTTATACCCAAGTTGTAGATTGCTGCTATTTTCAACAAACCTTTCTTGGTGGCGCTATTCGATTCAGTGACCATCTTAAGAACATGCGAGAAGCCATGTTGGATCAGGCCACTGGCCCATCCAGTCCAACACCCTGTGTCACACAGTGGCCAAAACCGAGGTCCCATCAGGAGCTCCACTGGTGAGGCCAGAACTTCAAAAGCCCTCCCACTCTTCCCCTCCCAAGCACTAAGAATACAGGACATCACTACCCCAGATACAAGGAGAAAAGAGAAGCCATGTTGGAGAGCCAGTTTGGTGTAGTGGTTAAGTGTGTGGACTCTTATCTGGGAGAACTGGGTTTGATTCCCCACTCCTCCACTTGCACCTGCCTTGGGTCAGCCATAGCTCTGGCAGAGGTTGTCCTTGAAAGGGCAGCTGCCGTGAGAGCCCTCTCAGCCCCACCCATCTCACAGGGTGTCTGTTGTGGGGTAGGAACGTAAAGGAGACTGTGAGCCGCTCTGAGACTCTTTGGAGTGGAGGGCAGGATATAAATCCAATATCTTCATCAGGCCAATGGCCTATCCAGTGACAAAACTCTTTGTCATGCAGTGGCCAAACCCTAGGTCCGATTAGGAGGTTCACCAGTGGGGCCAGGACTCCAGAAGCCCTCCTCTCCCTCCAACCACCAAGAACACAGAGTGTCATTGCCCCAGACATATTGTTCCATCTATATCTTGTGCCTAATAGCCACTGATGGACCTCTGTTCCATATGTTTATTTAATCCTGTCTTGAAGCTGTCTATGCTTGTAGCTGCCATCACTTCCTGCATCCGTGAATTCCACATGTTCTTTGGGTGAAGAAGTGCTTCCTTTTATCTGCTGTGAGCCAACTGCTCATTAATTTTATTGAGTGCCTACAAGTTCTCGTATCGTGAGAAAGGGAGAAAAGCATTGTGATTATCAAACATGTTATCAGCCTGATGCTGTAGACCAGGGGTGTCAAACACGCAGTTCGGGGGCCGAATCAGGCCCCTGGAGGGCTCGTATCAGGCTCCTGAGCAAGTGGCTGTTATCTGCTTCCTTCTCCCTCTCTCTTGCTTCCTTCTGCATCTCAGCTAGCTTTGCAAGGCTTGCTCAATCGCACAGGAGCTACAGAGCAAAGCCTCTATTTTCTCCATTGACGGAGGCTCCTCCCTTGGGGAGGATGAGGGGAGGCAGAGCTTGCTTTGCCATGCTCTCTCAATTGCACAGTGGAGCTACTGAGCCAAGCCTCTTTTCCTTCTATTGGCTGAGGCTCCCCCCCCCCCCAAAAAAAGTCCCCTGGGGAAGGAAGGAAAGAACCAGAGCTTCCTTAGCCCTATTCCCTGGATCCCTTAGGAGAAATACAAAGAAACCATCTTTAAGACCAATGAGTGCTAACGTTTAAAGCATTTTTAAAAAAACAACGTTTAAAGTTTTTTAAAAAATACGTGTTTGTGTTCTTTATAAAATTTATAAAACTTATAACTTTATAAAATTTGTATCTCTGCTACCTAAGCTTAAATAGGGACGCACATGGCCCAGCCCGACACGTTTTGGCTGCCCTGCGATCGTTGTTGTAAGAGCTTTAAGTCGAGTTATAATCTTCCCCACTCCTTTAAAAACACAGTCAACAGGTCTTGCAATTAAATCCAGAAGATTGCAACTTGTAAGTGGGGGCTCAGCCTCTCCCAACAATTGCTGGGTGGGAGGCTTCCACAACCCACCATCATCCACAGCCAACGCCCTCCGCTCCAGCTGAGGAAAAAGCTGAGAAGGAGAGCCGCACTCCCCCTCCTCCTCCAGGAAACCCGAGTCCTCCACAAGAGGAGAAAAGCGGTTTGTAACCTTAACATCATATTCCACAGAATGTCCAGCTTGCTTTATCTTGAAAGGGAAAAAAATCCTTAATTTTCGTCTGCTTGCATTTGGGTGAGGTTCCCAGCTCGTCAGCATCTGTATCTCTGGGCCTCTTTGCCGCCATTAACGCGGTTTAAATTTAAGTTTCAAAATATAGCTACCCTCCACAAATAATATCCTCATGGAATGTAATAGGAGCAATTATGGCAACTAATAGAAAAGTGCCAGTATGAATCAGCAGCTAAGCCTTGTCTTAGGTCTTTCAGTGCCAAGGTCAGAGATAAGAGCCTCATAAACAGATCCGGCCCTCATAACGGACAAGTTCAACACCCCTGCTGTAGACCGTTTCTTTCCCAGACATCGGGTGCGAGGTACGTTTCATTGGGACGCCAAATTCCCTCTTCCTCATCAGGCAGCTGACAAAAAAAAATGGTCGCCCCGTTGCCAGCACTGGTTCAAAGCGAGGAGGGGCCAAGCCGCTCAAAATGGCCTGTTAAATAAACGGCAGGCGAGATGGAGTTTTTCTGTAGAATTTGGTAGAGAGACCGGAGCGTAGCACGAGCATGACTAAGGGGTGTCTCGTCCTCAGCACTTGACTTCCCACTCCCAGTGAATCTCCTTTCCGTGTTTGTTAAAACGGTTATCTGTTTTTAGTGACTCAGAGCTGGTGCCCGGCCAAGGCCTCTGCCTTCCCGGCCTCCCCCAGAGCGGCTGGATGCACACACATTGGACTGAACGCTGTGGTTTTTAACATCTGAGATTTCCTTGTTCCTGCACAGTGGAGGGGGTGGGGGGGCAGTAGAGGGCACAAGACGTGTCCAGAGGAGGGCGACGAAGATGGTGAGCGGTCTGGAGGCCAAGTCCTGTGAGGAAAGGCTGAAGGAGCTGGGCATGTTTAGCCTGGAGTAGAGATGGCTAAGAGGTGATAGGATCACCGTCTTCAAGTTCTTGAAGGCCTATGTAGAGACTGGATTTATATCCCACCCTATACTCTGAATCTCAGAGTCGCAGAGCATTCACAATCTCCTTTTACATCCCCATCCCTCACAACAGACACCCTGTGAGGTAGGTGGGGCTGAGAGAGCTTTCCCAGCAGCTGCCCTTTCAACGGCAACTCCTATGAGAGCTATGGCTGACCCAAGGCCATTCCAGCAGCTGCAAGTGGAGGAGTGGGGAATCAAACCTGGTTCTCCCAGCTAAGAGTCCGCGCACTTAACCACTACACCAAACTGGCTCTCTACTCCAAGTTAGAACAGGGGTATCAAACTCATTTCTTATGAGGGCCAAATCTGACATAAATGAGATCTTGTCGGGCTGGGCCATGTCAAGCTGGGCCATGTACCTATTTAGGTATCAGAGAGATAAACTTTATAAAAAACACAAACAAACACCATTAAAGATTTTTTTTAAAAAAGTAAAAAATAAAAACATGCCTAAAACATTAGCATTCATTGGCCTTAAAGGTGTTTTCTTTGTATCTCTCCCATGGGATCCAGGGAACTGGGCAAAGGAAGCTCTGGCTTTTTCCTTTCTTCCTCAGGGGACCAGGAGGGGAAGGAGCCTCAGCCAATAGAAGGAAGAGAGGCTTGGCTTAGTAGCTCTGCTGCTTGATTGAGAGGGCCTGGCAAAGCAAGCTGTTCCCCCTTTCTCCCCAAGTCAGGAGCCTCAGCCAATGAAGAAAATAGAGGCTTTGCTCTGTAGCTCCTGTGGAATTGAGCAAACCTTGCAAAGCAAGCTGTGATGCAGAAGTAAGCAAGAGAGAGGGAGAAGGAAGCAGATGACCGCCGGTTGCTTGGGGGCCTGATTGGAGCCCTCCGGAGGTCTGATTCGGCCCCCAAGACACATGCTTGACACCCCTGAGAGGATGATGCATAGTTGTGTTCTGTTCCCCGAAGAAAGCTGGACCAGAACCAGCGAGTTAAAATTAAATTGAAAGCATCTTTGGCTATACGTCAGAAAAAAGCAGCAGCATAAAAACACATCGTATGGGTTCCCCTGGGGAAAATAGCAGCTGCAGAGGATGGATTCTGTGGTGTCTCGTCCCTTCTAAGCTCCGCCCTCCCCAGACTCCGCCTTCTCCAGGCTTTGCCCCCAAATCTTCAGGAATTCCCAATCTAGTAGTTCGCAGCCCTACTCTTAGGTGAAGTGTGAATCCTTAAACCATTCCAGGAAATTGGCCCTGGATGGAGAGAACATAAGAACATAAGAGAAGCCGTATTGGATCTGGCCAGTGGCCCATCCAGTCCAACACTCTGTGTCACATAAGAACATAAGAGAAGCCATGTTGGATCAGGCTAGTGGCCCATCCAGTCCAACACTCTGTGTCACATAAGAACATAAGAGAAGCCATGTTGGATCAGGCCAGTGGCCCATCCAGTCCAACACTCTGTGTCACATAAGAACATAAGAGAAGCCATGTTGCATCAGGCCAGTGGCCCATCCAGTCCAGCACTCTGTGTCACATAAGAACATAAGAGAAGCCATGTTGGATCAGGCTAGTGGCCCATCCAGTCCAACACTCTGTGTCACATAAGAACATAAGAGAAGCCATGTTGCATCAGGCCAGTGGCCCATCCAGTCCAGCACTCTGTGTCACATAAGAACATAAGAGAAGCCATGTTGGATCAGGCCAGTGGCCCATCCAGTCCAGCACTCTGTGTCACATAAGAACATAAGAGAAGCCATGTTGGATCAGGCCAATGGCCCATCCGGTCCAACACTCTGTGTCACATAAGAACATAAGAAGCCATGTTGGATCAGGCCAATGGCCCATCCGGTCCAACACTCTGTGTCACATAAGAACATAAGAGAAGCCATATTGGGTCAGGCCAATGGCCCCTCGAGTCCAACACTCTGTGTCACATAAGAACATAAGAGAAGCCATGTTGGGTCAGGCCAATGGCCCCTCCAGTCCAACAGTCTGTGTCACATAAGAAGCCATGTTGGATCAGGCCAATGGCCCATCCGGTCCAACACTCTGTGTCACATAAGAACATAAGAGAAGCCATACTGGGTCAGGCCAATGGCCCATCCAGTCCAACACTCTGTGTCACATAAGAACATAAGAGAAGCCATGTTGGATCAAGCCAGTGGCCCATCCAGTCCAACACTCTGTGTCACATAAGAACATAAGAAGCCATGTTGGATCAGGCCAATGGCCCATCCGGTCCAACACTCTGTGTCACATAAGAGAAGCCATATTGGGTCAGGCCGATGGCCCATCCAGTCCAACACTCTGTGTCACATAAGAACATAAGAGAAGCCATGTTGGGTCAGGCCAATGGCCCCTCCAGTCCAACACTCTGTGTCACATAAGAACATAAGAGAAGCCATGCTGGATCAGGCCAATGGCCTATCCAGTCCAACACTCTGTGTCACATAAGAACATAAGAGAAGTCATGTTGGATCAGGCCAATGGCCCATCCAGTCCAACACTCTGTGTCACATAAGAACATAAGAGAAGTCATGTTGGATCAGGCCAATAGCCCATCCAGTCCAACACTCTGTGTCACACAGTGGCCAAAAAACCCAGTTGCCATCAGGAGGTCCATTGGTGGGGCCTGGACACTAGAAGCTCTTACACAGTTGCCCCTTCCAAGCACCAAGAATACAGAGCATCCATTGCTCCAGACAGAGTTCCATCAATACCTTGTGGCTAATGGCCGCTGATGGACCTCTGCTCCAGATGTTTATCCAAACCCCTCCAGATGTTTATCTAAACCCCTCTTGAAACCGCATATTATTGTAGTTGCCACCAACTCCTGTGGCAGTGAGTTCCATGTGTTAATCACCCTTTTGGTGAAGAAGTACTTTTTATCCATTCTAACCTAACTGCTCAGCAATTTTATTGAGGACCACAAATTCTTGTATTGTGAGAAAGCGAGAAAAGGACTTCTTTCTCTACCTTCTCTATCCCATTCATCATGGTTCTAAGCTGTGGAGTCTTGTGAGCAAAAATTCTACTTTGTGAGCTGCTGGAGTTAAAGTTGTGAGCAAGCGATCTGGCTACTGCGTAGAGTTTGCTCTGGGGCCATCCTTCCTGAGCTAAGACAAAAATGCGTGAACCGGAGGTGAAGAAACTGTGAGCTAGCTCACACTAAGGAAATACTAGTCCTGGCTCAGTGGTAGAGCATCTGCTTGGCATGCAGAAGGTCCCAGGTTCTATCCCCGGCATCTCCAGTCAAAAGGACCATGCAGTAGGGGATGGGAAAGACCTCAGCCTGAGACCTGGAGAGCCATGAAGTGGGGCTGTGGCTCAGTGGCAGAGCATCTGCCCAGCACGCAGAAGGTCCCAGTTTCAGTCCCCGGCATCTCCAGTTAAAAAGGACCAGGCAGGAGGTGATGGAAAAGACCTCTGCCTGACACCCTGGAGAGCTGCTGTCGATCTGAGCAGACAATACTGACCGTGATGATCCATCTGATTCAGTATAGGCAGTTTCATGGGAGGGGCCATGGCTCAGTGGTAGAGCATCTGCTTGGCACGCAGAAGAGGCCGAAGTTCACTCCCTGGCATCTCCAGTCAAAAGGGCCAGGCAGTAGATCAGGGGTGGGGAACCTTTTTTCTGCCAAGGGCCATGCGTATATTTATAACATCATTCGCGGGCCATAAAACATTATCAACTTAAAAAACAGTGCTCCCCCCGAGGGAGAACTATTCCGGCCAGCAAAATTAATGCAGAGAATTGTTTTTCTGTTTGAAGTCATGTGGGGAGAGCCTAACCTGGCGGACAAACACACACACACACACACACACACTCACACAGCCCGCCGCCCTAGGCAAACGCATAGCTCCAGGGCTTTTTTTATAGAAAAACCCAGCAGGAACTCAGTAGCACAGGGGTGGCCAGTGGTAGCTCCCGGAGGAGGTGTGGGCCCTGCGGAGCCTTGATCAGTTCCGCAGGGCCTGCAAGACCACCCTCTTCAAGCTAGCGTATACGGACCGCTGAATTATGGTTGTTTAACAAAGGGACCCGCCAATATGGTTCTGTTGAAAGACCTGTGTTACTATGCAAACTGACAGAAATTAGCGTCGGAAATACCACCGTCACTTTCAGATTAAGTTAAATTTTAATTGTATACTGACTGGTTTTTAAATAATGTTAATTTTAAAGTCTTATATTTATTGTACTGTATGTTTATAAATGTTGTTAGCCGCCCTGAGCCTGCCTAGGCGGGGAGGGCGGGATATAAATAAAATTTTATTATTATTATTATTAGCTCTCCAGATGTTTTTTGCCTACAACTCCCATCAGCCCCAGCCATCAGCAATGCTGGCTGATGGGAGTTGTAGGCAAAAAACATCTGGAGAGCTACCGTTGGCCACCCCTGCAAGAGCATATTAGACCATATCCCCTAATATTAGCATATTAGGTCACACACTCCTTAGCATATTAGGCCCCACCATCTGGGATAATCAAGTGCAAACTGAACCGTGACAGTAACTTTTCCAGGCCTTGCAGCAATTCTGGCTGCCGCACTGTACGTCTGGGCCCTGTGATCCCTGCCTGGCCCTGGGGAGGCTGCTGCACAGCGCGGCTGGGACCCACGATCTTCTCTGGCCAGCCAGGCCCCAGGGAGGCTGCTGCGTAGTACATCTAGGCCCTGTGATTCCTGCCTGGCCCCGGGGAGGCTGCTGCACAGCGCGGCTGGGACCCACGATCCTCGCTGGCCAGCCAGGCCCCGGGGAGGCTGCCACATCTCGGTTCGGCCCAGCAGTCCCCGAGGGCCACACCAAGTGACATCGGACAGAGGTTCCCCACCTCTTCAGTAGGCGATGCGAAAGACCTTAGACCTTGGAGAGCCGCAGCAGTAGACAGTATTGCTCTAGATGGGCCAGTGGTCTGAGTCCGTAGGAGGCAGATTCGTGCGTTCACGCGATGCTCTTCTTGCTCGTTTCTTTAAAGGCGTGGCTTTGCTTTCGAGGGCAGGCTACACAGCTGTCCCTTTCTCTTCCCTTCCTCCCCAAATGCAGAACGGGCCCAGCGCAAGGTCTTGTCACAAGATGTGCATCGACATCCAGCGGAGACAGATCTACACGCTGGGCCGTTACCTGGATTCCTCCGTGAGGAACAGCAAGTCCCTGAAGAGCGACTTCTACCGCTACGACATCGACACGAACACGTGGATGCTGCTCAGCGAAGATACGGCGGCGGACGGAGGCCCCAAGCTGGTCTTCGACCATCAGGTCAGTAGGCGAGGTCCGCGATAAGAGCCGCAGCTGGGGGAACGGAAGAGGCTGCGCCGTCAGTTCAGCAGCAAACCGAAGCAGATGTAGAACCAGACGGAACAGGGTAGAGGGCCAGCCACAAGAGTAGGAAAAATAGTTCTGCAGTGGGCTTTTTTTTGGTAGAAAAAGCCCAACAGGAACTCATTGGCATATTAGGCCACCCCCTTTGACATCACCCTTGTTTCACACAGGGCTTTTTTTGTAGATAATCCCTGGCGGGAACGTATTGGCATATTAGGCCACACCCCTTTGACATCACCGTTGTTTCACACAGGGCTTTTTTGTAGAAAATTCCCGGCAGGAACTTTTTGGCATATTAGGCCACCCCCCCCCCCCCTCGACATCACCCTTGTTTCACAGAGGACTTTTTTTGTAGAAAAAAACAAGCAGGAACTCATTTGCATATGAGGCCACACACCCCGATGCCAAGCCAGCCAGAGCTGCGTCCCTGTGCTTTCCTGCTCAAAAAAAAAAGCCATGGTTCTGCACCTTTAAATGCCAAGATAATGATGGGATTTGTAGTTTTGGATACAGTAAGTCAGGTGGTCCTGAGAATAGCCTTTATTGGCTGTGGCGGGAGTCTTTAGGAGAGCCAGTTTGGTGTAGTGGTTGAGTGTGTGGACTCTTATCTGGGAGAACCGGGTTTGATTCCCCACTCCTCCACTTGCACCTGCTAGCACGGCCTTGGGTCAGCCATAGCTCTGGCAGAGGTTGTCCTTGAAAGGGCAGCTGCTGTGAGAGCCCTCTCCAGCCCCACCCACCTCACAGGGTGTCTGTTGTGGGGGAGGAAGGTAAAGGAGATTGTGAGCCGCTCTGAGACTCTTCGGAGTGGAGGGCGGGATATAAATCCAATATCTTCATCTACCTCACAGGGTGTTTGTTGTGGGGGAGGAAGGGAAAGGAGATTGTGAGCCGCTCTGAGACTCTTCGGAGTGGAGGGCGGGATATAAATCCAATATCTTCATCTACCTCACAGGGTGTTTGTTGTGGGGGAGGAAGGGAAAGGAGATTGTGAGCCGCTCTGAGACTCTTCAGAGTGAAGGGCGGGATATAAATCCAGTATCTTCATCTACCTCACAGGGTGTTTGTTGTGGGGAAGGAAGGTAAAGGAGATTGTGAGCTGCTCTGAGACTCTTGAGTGGAGGGCGGGATATAAATCCAATATCTTCATCTACCTCACAGGGTGTCTGTTGTGGGGGAGGAAGGTAAAGGAGATTGTGAGCCGCTCTGAGACTCTTTGGAGTGGAGGGCAGGATATAAATCCAATATCTTCCAATATCTTCTTATCTTCTTCTTCTTTTCTGTTTTCAGCTTAGCCTGTGAAATATGTTGATTGCCCCTCTTATTGCCCCCCTCTTCTTCCTCTTGCTCTGTTTGGTCTTCTCAGTAGCGAGCATGAGAGAGAGAAGGGAGTCCCATTTCTTTCACTGTCCTGTCCAGAGCCTCAGTGGCTTTAGGACGCCTTCTAGCTGTGATCAGTGCCCCAAACACATACGAAGATATGAAGCTGCCTTATACCGAATCAGGCCCTGGGTCCATCGAAGTCAGTCTTGTCTACTCAGACTGGCAGCGGCTCTCCAGGGTCTCAAGCTGAGGTTTTCCACGCCTACTTGCCTGGACCGTTTTTAAGTTGGAGATGCCGGGGATTGAACCTGGGATCTTCTGCTTACCAGGCAGATGCTCTGCCACTGAGCCACCGTCCCTCCCCAAGAGGGACATTCTAATGTTAGAACCTCATATCCGTTGTGTTGCTCTCTCAAGAAGAATGGTAGGATATTTGAGTTCCGTTACATCAGGTAGGAAAGATCATGCTGGATTCTATTCTAATCGTGCATAGTGGTGAAAGAAATGTTAATCCCTCCTCTCTCTCATGCTGACTACTTAGAAGACTAAACAAAGCAAGGGGAAGAGGGCAACAGAAGGAGCAATCAACATCAGGGGTGGAATTCTAGCAGGAGCTTATTTGCATATTAGGCCATACCCCCTGATGTAGCCAATCCTCCAAGAGCTTATAAAAAAAAGCCTTGTAAGCTCTTGGAGGATTGGCTACATCAGGGGGTGTGTGGCCTAATATGCAAAGGAGCTCCTGCTAGAATCCCGCCCCGATCAACATATTTCACGGGCTCAGTGGAAACTGGAAAAGACTCCAGTTTCAACTGAGAGCCAGTTTGGTGTTGTGGTTAAGTGTGTGGACTCTTATCTGGGAGAACCGGGTTTGATTCCCCACTCCTCCACTTGCTCCTGCTGGAATGGCCTTGAGTAAGCCATAGCTCTCGTAGGAGTTGTCCTTGAAAGGGCAGCTGCTGTGAAAGCCCTCTCAGCACCACCCTGTCTGTTTTGTCTGTTGGGGAGCGGGGGGAGAAGATATAGGAAATTGTAAGCCTCTCTGAGTCTCTGATTCAGAGAGAAGGGTGGGGTATAAATCTGCAGTCTTCTTCCTCCTACAATAGTCTGCCTGCCTGCCCCCCTGGCCCCCCTCTCTGTCTGTCTGTTGTCTGTCTGTCTGTCTATCTGTCTGTCTACCTGTCTGTCTGTCTGTTTATCTGTCTGTCTGTCTGTCTACCTGTCTGTCTGTCTGTCTGTCTATCGTTAATTTGTATTCTGCCCATTCCCGCGAGTGGGCTCAGTAACAGCAAAAGTTAAAACAATTAAAAACTACAAGCTAAAACCATAAAGTACAATAAAACAAACAGCGTTTGTGTCTCAGGCGGCTGTTTCCATTGGGCGCATTCTGTATATCAGTACAGCAGTGCCGCACAGTGCAGCAGTCGGTCCAGAGATGGAATAATAGATTAAGATAAGATTAAAATAAGATAGCGTCATGAAAGGCTATTCTTAGGACCATCTGACTTACAGGATCCAAAGCTACAAATCCCATCATTATCTTGGCATTTAAAGGTGCAGAACTATTTTTCCTCCCCTCTGGGCTGGCCGCCTACCCTGCTCTATCTCCCCTGCGGGGGCAGAACAAAGGTAGCAAGCTCGTGTCCACCTGGTCGCATCAGAATGCAAGAGGGGACTTGGAATTATAACACAAACTTCCTTTTAACGTGCCGGCTTTCTGCCTGCAAGGACTTTGTTGACCGAAGGAGCATCTATCCACGTGAGCCCATGTCTGCTGTCTGAAATAGTTCAGCCAAGACACAGGGTTTATCATCTGCACGGGAATATGGCCGAATGCATTTGATTATCTTTAAGCAGAGAAAGTCGGGCCCCAGCGCATTTCTCTGGGCTTCTGTACTAGAGTAGATTTCTTTTCCTCGTTTGACCTTTGTGGAGTCATGGAAGGCTTCTTTACTGCAGCAAACCTCTGAGGAGAGAGTGTAGTCGTGGCAGCTGGAGCGTTGTGCTGGAATCCGAAAGACCCGGGTTCCGATCTCCACTCTGCCATGAAAACTTGCTGGGTGACCTTGGGTCAGTCGTGTGCACTCACTCAGCCTAGCCTACCTTGCGGGGTTGTTGTGAGTGTAAAATGGAAGAGAGGGGAACAGTGTGACGATCTGTTTTGAGTCCCCATCAGAGAGAAAAGAGAGGTGTAAATGAAATTAAACAACAGCCTTTTGTGAAGTTGTATGGACTTCAGTAGTCCCTGTTGCATTTTTATCAGTATTCCAGTAAACTGTCTAGATCAGTGGCCAGACTTGCTTAACATAAGTGACGTAGAATGAGGGAGAGAGGGAGGGAGGGAGGGAGGGAGGGAAGGAAGGAAGGAAGGAAGGAAGGAAGGAGGGAAGGAAGGAAGGAAGGAAGAAGGGGAGGAGGGGAGGAGGGAAGGAAGAAGGGGAGGAGGGAAGAAAGGAAGAAAGAAGGGGAAGAAGGAAGAAGGGGAGGAAGGAAGAAGGGAAGGGAGAAAGGAAGGAAGGGGGAAAAAGATGAGGGAGGGGAAGAGAAAGGTGGACAGAAAGCAACTGTAAATGCCTTCTCCAAGTTTCTGGCTGGCTTACCTTGGAGAAGTAATCCCTGTTGCCTTTTTACCAGTAGGCTGTCTAGATCAGGAGTGGCCAGACTTGCTTAACATAAGCCACATAGAATAAACATTAGAGGGAGGGAGGGAAGGAAGAAGGGAAGGAGGGAAGGAAGGGAGGGAGGAAGGAGGGAGGGAAGAGGGAGGAAGGGAGGAAGGAAGGCAAATAGATGAGGGAGGGGGAGAGAGAGATGGACAGAAAGCAACTGTAACTTTAAATGCCTTTTCCAAGCTGCTAGCTGGCTTGGCTTTGGAGACTTGATGCAAAAATATTTGGTTCTGAGTTCAAGTTGTCTACCTTGCAGTCTGTCTCCTCCCTCTATTTCTGTAGAGAGGAGTTTGGCCGGTGACCCACAGAATTGCAAAATGTCTTTGATTTTTTATTCTGTCACCCCCACACAAAGTTCCATGCTGTCTGCCAGGTACCGCACTATCTCTCCAGTAGCGGCCATTGCCTTTGCTTTCACGGTGGGCTTTGGGCTTCAGCAATTTGTCTGCTTCGGAGGTTCTCAGACGTTCATTCCTGCCGTTGGTTTCCCGGCAATGTGGCCTAAACTGACCCTTTTTGTCGCAGATGTGCATGGATTCCGAGAAGCACATGATCTACACTTTCGGAGGAAGGATTTTGACGTGCAACGGCAGCGTGGACGACAGCCGGGCCAGCGAGCCGCAGTTCAGCGGCCTGTTTGCGTTCGACTGCCGGTGCCGGACATGGAAGCTCTTGCGGGAAGATTCGTGTAACGCTGGCCCGGAGGACATCCAGTCCAGGATAGGGCACTGCATGCTGTTCCATTCAGTAAGGACCAGTCCAGACTATTCATTGGACACCCCGCTTTACCTTCTACGTTTGTTGAAGTGTGTGATGCTTAAAAACCCAGAAACAATGTTAAAAGCAGGGCTTTGGGGGTAGTAGGAACTCCTTTGCCTATTAGGCCACCCCCCCCCCCCCCCCCCGTAATGTAGCCAATCCTCCAAGAACTTACAGGGCTTTTAGTACAGGGCCTACAATAAGCTTTTGGAGGACTGGCTACATCAGGGGTGTGTGGGCTAACATCAGGTCTTTTTGGGTAGCAGGAACTCCTTTGCCTATTAGGCCACACCCCCCTGATGTAGCCAATCCTCCAAGAGCTTACAGGGCTCTTAGTACAGGGCCTACGGTAAGCTCTTGGAGGACTGGCTACATCAGGGGTGTGTGGGCTAACATCAGGTCTTTTTTGTAGCAGGAACTCCTTTGCCTATTAGGCCACACACCCCTGATGTAGCCAGTCCTCCAAGAGCTTACAGGGATCTTCTCACAGGGCCTACCGGAAGCTCCAGGAGGATCGACTACATCAGGGGTGCGTGGACTAATAGGCAAAGGAGTTCCTGCCACAAAAAAAGCCCTAGTTCAAAGTAACCGGTCAACAATAATATTCACACTCACAATGTGTGTACATGCGTTTGATTTAGTGCAAGTAGAAGACAAAATAATAGCAAAAGTAATGATACAAAGGAACAATAAGGTATCTGTACTCCTCCAATTTGTGCATTATAAAGTTTCTACGTAGGAAACATAGTCCTTAGCTAAGTGCTGTAGGGTAGAGTCCTTAGTAGTTCCACTCGTGATGTCATAATGGAGAGAATTAGGAACCATATAGAAAGGAGTCCTCACGGTTT
Source organism: Heteronotia binoei (assembly GCF_032191835.1). NCBI lineage: Eukaryota > Metazoa > Chordata > Lepidosauria > Squamata > Gekkonidae > Heteronotia > Heteronotia binoei. The sequence goes on from NC_083230.1 coordinate 121,133,005, forward strand.
CGCTTGTCTGGTTCTCCATCAGCCTCTTCTCTCACTGTTTTCCAGAGCCACAGTAACTTTGTTTCAAACATGGATCAATGCATGTCGGCAGCAAGGGTTTAGAGCATGTGTTGATCCGTGTTTGAAGCAAAATGGTGGAATCAAGGTAATGTGTAGATGACTGAGGAAGGCAATGGCAAACCACCCTGTAAAAAAGTCTGCCAAGAAAGCATCATAAGAACATGTTGGATCAGGCCAATGGCCCACCCAGTCCAACACTCTGTGTCACATAAGAACATAAGAGAAGCCATGTTGGACCAGGCCAATGGCCCATCCAATCCAACACTCTGTGTCACACAGTGGCCAAAAAATTATACACACACACACACACACACACACACACACATATATATATATACACACTGTGGCTAATAGCCACTGATGGACCTCTGCTCCATATTTTTATCTAACCCTCTCTTGAAGCTGTCTATGCTTGTAGCCGCCACCACCTCCTGTGGCAGTGAATTCCACATGTTAATCACCCTTTGGGTGAAGAAGTACTTCCTTTTATCCGTTTTAACCTGACTGCTCAGCAATTTCATCGAATGCCCACGAGTTCTTGTATTGTGATAAAGGGGGGGAAGTACTTCTTTCTCTACTTTCTCCATCCCATGCATTATCTTGTAAACCTTTATCATGTCACTCCGCAGTCGATGTTTCTCCAAGCTAAAGAGCCCCAAGTGTTTTAACTTTTCTTCATAGGGAAAGTGTTCCAACCCTTTAATCATTCAGTTGCCCTTTTCTGGACTTTTTCCAATGCTATAATATGCTTTTTGAGGTGCGGTGACCAGAATTGCACACAGTATTCCAAATGAGACCGCACCATCGATTTATACAGGGGCATTATGATACTGGCAGATTTGTTTTCAATTCCCTTCCTAATAATTCCCAGTATGGCGTTGGCCTTTTTTATTGCAAACGCACACTGTCTCGACATTTTCAGTGAGTCATCTACCACGACCACAAGATCTCTCTCTTGGTCAGTCACTGCCAGTTCACACCCCATGGATTGGTTATCCTGATATGACGTCACCCCATGGGTCGGTTGTGACCTGGTGCTTGCACAGGGAACTACCTTTACCTTTTTTTTTTAGTGGTTAAGTGCACGGGCTCTTATTTGGGACAACCAGGTTTGATTCCTCACTTTTCCACATGCAGCTGCTGGAGTAACCTAGAGTCAGAGAGCCAGTTTGGTGCAGTGGTGAAGTGTGCGGACTCTTATCTGGGAGAACCGGGTTTGATTCCCCACTCCTCCACTTGCACCTGCTAGCATGGCCTTGGGTCAGCCATAGCTCTAGCAGAGATTGTCCTTGAAAGGGCAGCTGCTGTGAGAGCCCTCTCAGCCCCACCCACCTCACAGGGTGTCTGTTGTGAGGGAGGAAGCTAAAGGAGATTGTTAGCCGCTCTGAGTGGAGGGCGGAATATAAATCCAGTGTCGTCTTCTTCAGTTGTAACTCTGTCAGAGCTGTTCTCTCAAGAGCAGCTTCTGTCAGAGCTTTCTCAGCTCCACCTACTTCACAGGGTGTCTGTTGTGGGGAGGAGGAGGGAAAGGAGATTGTCAGCCACTCTGAGACTCTTGAGTGAAGGGCAGGGCATAAATCTAATCTCTCCTTCTCCTCCTACAATTACGACTGCTACTACATGGACTGTAACATGTGAGTTCTTGGGCAGGCCCCATTGTCTCACAATCTGTTTCATGGACCACTTTAGAGGAGACTCAAATGCTTCCTTTTCTTCCCTTCAGAGAAATCGTTGCCTCTATGTATTCGGCGGGCAGAGGTCAAAAACGTACTTGAACGACTTCTTCAGTTACGATGTAGACAGCGATCACGTGGACATAATCTCGGATGGCACGAAGAAAGATTCGGGGATGGGTAAGCGTTCTCACGGCGTTTTTAATTTCTCGCCCTTAAAAATCCTCGTCGGCACAAATGGACGGCTGTTAACTTTGTTGGGGAATAGCTTCCACGTCACGAGAAGGGATCGGGCCTTCTCGGTAACGGCGCCTTACTGGTGGAACCAGCTGCCGGATGAGGTGAGGGCCCTGCGGGACCTAGGGCAGTTCCGCAGGGCCTGTAAAACAGTCCTCTTCCGGCTGGCCTACAACAACTTACTGACACGGAGAATTTCTGGATGGAATTAGAATGCATTTAACAGACCGCTGGTTTTTATGTCTTATGTTTTATTAATTTATTGTTTTAATCCTTACTGTGTAAATGTTTTTAAGATAAACTTATGTAAGTTTATGTGTTGTGAGCCGCCCTGAGCCACTTCGGTGGGAAGGGCGGGATATAAGTCAAAATATAAATAAATAAATAAACATTACATTCACATTACCCAAAGATGTTTGAGAGTTGCTAAAGAGCCCTGTGGCACATAATGGTAAAGCTGCAGTACTGCAGTTGGAGCCCTCTGCTCCTGACCTGAGTTCGATCCCGGTGGAAGCTGGTTCAGGTAGCCAGCTCGAGGTTGACTCAGCCTTTCATCCTTCCGAGGTAGGTCAAAGGAGTCCCCAGCTTGCTGGGGGGGAAGTGTAGATGACTGGGGAAGGCAAGGGCAAACCACCCCGTAAAAAGTCTGCTGTGAAAACGTGAAAGCAACGTCACCTCAGAGTTGAAAACAACTGGTGCTTGCACAGGGGATATTTCCGTTGCCTTTATTTATTTATTTATTTATTTTATTTATCTATGACTTGTATCCCACCCTTCCCACAAGTGGCTCAGGGCGGGATACAAGTCATAGATAAATGACTTGTATTTAAAGCCCTTCCGGTTCGTGTAGCGGGTAAACTTGAAGAGCCCCGTAGCGCAGAGTGGTAAAGCTTCAATACTGCAGTCCTAAGCTCTACTCATGACCTGAGTTCGATCCCGGCAGAAGCTGGGTTCAGGTAGCTGGCTCCAGGTTGACTCAGCCTTCCATCCTTCCGAGGTCTGTAAAATGAGTACCCAGCTTTCTGGGGGGGAAGTGTAAATGACTGGGGAAGGCAGTGGCAAACCACCCCGTTAAAAAGTCTGCCGTGAAAACGTTGTGAAAGCAACATCGCCCCAGAGTCGGAAACGACTGGTGCTTGCACAGGGGACATTTCCTTTCCCTTCCTTTCCTACTTGTATGCAGGGCTTCTTTTTTTTTAGCAGGAACGCGCATGAATGCAGTTCTGGCTGGCTTGGCATCAGGGAGGTGTGGCCCAATATGCAAATGAATTCCTGGTGAATTCCTGCTTGTATGTATGTGTCAATTAATAGTATTATTTCCTTGCATATTTTCACTGCTGGGCAATAATCAAACTGAGTATGACGGGTTTATCAGCTTCGGGAAGAAATGAAGTCTTGACAGGATCTTTGTAAAAAGCCTACCCTTGATTTTATACTCAATTTAGATGTTTATATTTTTAAATGGCATTTTCTTTTATAGCATAATTGTATTGCCCCCAGGGCTTTTTTGGTAGAAAAAGCCCAGCAGGAGCTCATTTACCTATTAGGCCACGCCCCGTTGTTTCACATAGGGCTTTTTGTAGAAAAAGCCCAGTAGGAGTTCATTTACCTATTAGGCCACACCCCCTGACACCAAGCCAGCCGGATCTGTGTTCCTGTGCGATCTTGCTCAAAAAAGGCCCTGATTACCCCCTACTTCCTATTTGGATTCTTCTTAACAAATGCCTAATAAAGGTTTCAGTATCAATATCACTTGTTGCGCGTGAAAGAGGAGAGCACAAAAGTCGGCTTGAAACTCAACATCAAAAAAACTAAGATCATGGCATCCGGCCCCGTCACTCCTTGGCAAATAGAAGGGGAAGACACGGAAGTAGTGACAGACTTCACAGTAATGGGACCCGGGATCACTGCAGATGGTGACTGTAGCCATGAAATTAAAAGATGTTTGCTCCTTGGGAGGACAGCTATGGCGAACCTGGGCAGTATAATAAAAAGCAGAGACATCACCCCGCCAACAAAAGTCCGTGTAGCAGTGGGCAAAATCACCAACTTCACCACAGTTTTTCCAGCATAATGGAGAGTGGTTAGATGATATTAAGGATAGTCTTTTAGGTGTAAGGCACCACTGTGTTATAATTTTGTAAGATATTAATTTTGAACTGATCGGTTTGGTGCGGAACAAATTAGAGAACCAGACCTTGTCCCATTGGTCATCGCTGAGAGCTATCCCACAGTTACGTTGCCATTTTGACTGGCACGGTAAACGTTGAACGCTATCCAGAGAAATCAATATGGCATAAGTTTTAGAAATTACGCCTTTGTGATTATAGTCCGATTGTTTAAGCAGTAGTTCGAAGTCAGAACTCTTAAGATTTGACAAACTTTCTAATATTTTGCCTCACAAAAAATGGGAGAATAACCAAAACATAGAAAGCAGACAGATGGAAATCTTCATCATGCCACTGTGGCCACAAAGAAGAAAGCAATTTTAAGCGTATGAGGGAAGCAGTGTTCCCTCTAAGCTGCAGAGTCTTGTGAGCAAACATTCTACGGGTGTTAAAGTTGTGAGCAACTGCATAAATTGGTGTGCTCTGGGGTCATCCTTCCTGAGCTAAGACAAAAATGTGTGAGTTGGAGGCTCAAAATTTGCGAGCTAGCTCATGCAAACTCAGCTTATAGGGAACAGTGGATGGGAGTAAGGTTTTATGATGACAGTTCTAATTCAAGAAGCATCAGGAGGTAGATGCTGAGCTGATATAATTTAGTCCACCTTCGGGTGATGTCAGGGATGTGTGGTATATGCAAATGTTGAGCTCGAGCACCTGTTTTCATATGAAATGACCCCTGGTCATCACTAATGTTAAGAATATAAGAACATAAGAGAAGTCCTGTTGGATCAGGCCAGTGGCCCATCCAGTCCAACACTCTGTGTCACACAGTGGCTAAAACCCAGGTGCCATCAGGAGGTCCACCAGCAGGGCCATAAGAACATAAGAGAAGCCATCCAGTCCAACGCTCTGTGTCACATAAGAGAAGCCATGTTGGATCAGGCCAATGGCCCATCCAGTCCAACACTCTGTGTCACATAAGAACATAAGAGAAGCCATGTTGGATCAGGCCAGTGGCCCATCCAGTCCAACATTCTGTGTCACATAAGAGCATAAGAGAAGCCATGCTGGATCAGGCCAGTGGCCTATCCAGTCTAACACTCTGTGTCACATAAGAACACAAGAGAAGCGATGTTGGATTAGGCCAGTGGCCCATCCAGTCCAACACTCAATGTCACATAAGAACATAAGAGAAGCCATGTTGGATAAGGCCAATGGTCCATCCAGTCCAACACTCTGTGTCACATAGGAACATAAGAGAAGCCATGTTGGATCAGGCCAATGGTCCATCCAATCCAACACTCTGTGTCACAGAAGAACATAAGAGAAGCCATGTTGGATCAGGCCAGTGACCCATCCAGTCCAACATTCTGTGTCACATAAGAACATAAGAGAAGCCATGCTAGATCAGGCCAATGGCCCCTCCAGTCCAACACTCTGTGTCTCATAAGAACATAAGAGAAGCCACGTTGGATCAGGCCAGTGGCCCATCCAGTTCAGCACTCTGTGTCACATAAGAACATAAGAGAAGCCATGTTAGAACAGGCCAATGGCCCATCCAGTCCAACACTCTGTGTCATATAAGAACACAAGAGAAGCCATGTTGGATCAGGCCAATGGCCCATCCAGTCCAACACTCTGTGTCACACAGTGGCCAAAAAAAAAAAAACAGTTGCCCTCAGGAGGTCCATCAGTGGGGCCAGGACACTAGAAACCGTCCCACTGTTGCCCCCCAAGCACCAAGAATACAGAGCATCACTGCCCCAGACAGAGAGTTCCAACAATACACTGTGGCTAATAGCCACTGATGGACCTCTGCTTCAAATGTTGATCCAATCCCCTCCTGAAGCTGGAAGTGATTTGACTGTAAAACAGAACACACCCAGAGGTTTATGGCACCATCCAGAGATCACGTTCTTGGGGTGGAACAAGGGGAATACAGCAAGGGGGGTGGAGAACACTTTCCTCCTAAGGCATGCCCATGCAATGCGAAAAAAACCCCACCGAAACCCTATATATGCAGCATATCCGTTCACTTTTCACACATTTTTATGAGCACACAAACCCTGGCTTCTGTCCCAAGGCATTTCATACTATAGCCTCAATAGGAAGCCCTGAAATAACTCCAGCCCTGATTTTTAATATATAAAACAGGGCTGCTCCCCAGAAAATGGCCCGTTTCCCAAGGCCTTCCTGGCCTTTTATGTAGCGCAGGTGGCGTGCTTCTTTCGATTCAGCCCTTTTACTGCCGTGCTTGGCAAACTGTTAAGCGCGTTTCAAGTCTGGCCTTTTGCTGCCAGCGACCCCCATCGCCACGACGACAGCCGTAACAGACGAAGCAGCAAAGAGGTGCCACGGCAACTGCAGAAGCCATCAGCGGCAGTCGGAACGGCAGGCACCAGGCCAAAGAACACGCTGTTAGACGCTGAGCGGGAATCACCACATCCGAGATTGACGGCCAGAGTTATTTCCGCATTTCATCAAGGAGGGTCTCTGAGCTTTCTTACAAGAGAACCGTTTGCCCGGTGAAGTCGTTGAAGTTGGCATCCGTTTTGAAACAAGCAGATACCCGATACACGTGCGGCTGACGGAGCTGGCATCGACTCGCGCGGCGGGACGCCAGGATCAAAACCAAACGGTCCCTAAAAAGTAGCGATGGCTGGAAGCAAGAAGCGCTTGGGCACAGAATTCAGGGATAAGAGAAACGACGGAAATCCTTTTCGGACCGGCAGGAGTTGTGATTGGCCTAAGATCCTCATGCGTCATCTCATGGCAAATGTGCCTATAGAAAGGGCTTTTAAAAATTTAATTTCATTTAAGCAGGAATGCACCGGAATGCAGTTTTGCCTGGTTTGGTGTCAGGGGTGTGGCCTAATATGCAAATGAGTTCCTGCTGGGCTTTCTCTGCAAAAAGCCCTGGTGGCATTAGGGGTTCTGGCCTAATATGCAAATGAGTTCCTGCTGGGATTTCACTTTTTTAAAAGCCCTGTGTGAAAGAACGGTGGCAACGGGTGTGTGTGTGTGTGTGTATGTGTCTGGTCTAATATTGAAATGAGTTCCTGCTGGGCTTTCTCCGAAAAAAGCCCCGCATGGAACAATGGTGGCATCAGGGGTGTGGCCTAATATGCAGATGAGTTCCTGCTGGGCTTTCTCCACAAAGAAGCCCCGCGTGGAACAATGATGGCATCAGGGGGTGCGGCCTAATATGCAAATGCGTTCCCGCTGGACTTTCTCGACAAAAAGCCCTGTGCGGAACAATGGTGGCATCGGGGATGTGGCCTAATATGCAAATGAGTTCCTGCTGGGCTTTCTCTACAAAGAAGCCCTGCGCGGAACAATGGTGGCATCAGGGGGTGCGGCCTAATATGCAAATGAGTTCCCGCTGGGCTCTCTCTTCAATGAAGCCCTGTGTGGAACAATGGTGGCATCAGGGGGTGTGGCCTAATATGCAAGTGAGTTCCCGCTGGGCTTTCTCCACAAAAAGCCCTGTGTGGAACAATGGTGGCATCAGGGGTGTGTGGCCTAATATGCAAATGAATTCCAGCAGGGCCTTTTCTTATTCAAGTCTGCCGCCTCTGGGCAGGAAGGTTCAATTTAGTCAGTCTGGCTAATAGCTATGGATGCGTGGAGGGCCCACAAGGCTTGGGGAGGGGAGAGTAGCCCACTTATCCCCCCTGCTCAAGCATGGCATGATTCAGCCCCTCCCTCCGCCTTAGAGCCTGCTGGGAGGAGCAGTAGAGCCTGGGAGGTGCTCTGAGCTAGAAGCCTTTCCCAGCATCCACCACCACAGCCAGGCCCCCACAGTGGCTCCCAGCATATGCCATGGCTAGGCCTCGAGCAGCTCCCTGCAAACAGAAGGAAGAGGAAGGAGGAGGAGGAAGAGAAGAAGAAAGAGGAGAAGGAGGAAGAGGAGGAGAAGGAGGAGGAGGAAGAGGAGAAGAAGGAGGAGGAAGAAGAAGAAGAAAGAGAAGAGGGAGGAGGAGGAGGAGAAAGAAGGAGGAAGAGAAGAGGGAGGAGGAGAAGGAGGAGGAGAAGACAGTAAATTTATACCCTGCCCTTCTCTCTGAATCAGAGTCTCAGAGTGGCTTACAATCTCCTTCCCCCACAACACACCCTTATGATGTAGGTGGGGCTGAGAGAGCTCATATAGCAGCTGCCCTTTCAAGGACAGGTCTGCCAGAGCTACAGCTGACCCAAGGCCATTCCAGCAGCTGCAAGTGGAGGAGTGGGGAATCAAACCCCAGCTCTCCCAGATAAGAGTCTGCGCCCTTAAAAGGGGTGTGACTCAGTGGAAGAGCATCTGCTTGGCATTCAGAAGGTCCCAAGTTCAGCATCTCCAGTTAACATGGCCAGGCAGTAGGCGATGGGAAAGACCTCAGCCTGAGACCCTGGAGAACGTATGCTGGTCTAAGTAGCCAATACTGATTGCGATGGGCCAATGGCAGCTTCGCGTGTGTCCATCTGTGAACAGAATACATCTTTTTTACTCCTCGTGGAGAGAGGCTAATTCTAACGTGTCCTTCCGCAAACTATGAAGGGAAAAGTCGGGCACTGTTTATTTCCTTTCTCGGACACACAAGGATGGCGACGAATGGGCATTCTGTTCATCTGTGACTGCTAATGAGTCCCTTGCTCACAAAAGCTGCTGTTCAACCTTTGTAGGGCGGCAAGGGGGAGGGGGGAAGAGGCCTAATTATGTTGTTCTCATTTGACTAACTGCAACGTGCAATTAATACAGTTTGGGCCCGGGGGGGCGGGACGGGACACCGCTGAATGCGTTCAGCTGTAAGACGGCATCTGTTCCCTGCGCAAAGTGGCTCAGTAGTCCAATAAAACACGGAGATGCTTGCACAAACCCCCCCCCCCCACGCTGTCCACCAATATTATGCGTGGGTATGCGAGAGGGGCAGTTTTCCAAAGTTAGGGCAGGAGGTTACCACTCACGTGAGCTGGATCCAGTACAGCTCAGGTCAACAAGAATAGACAGCTTCAAGAGGGTATTGGATAAACATCTGGAGCAGAGGTCCATCAGTGGCTATTAGCCACAGCATATTGATGGAACTCTCTGTCTGGGGCAAGTGATGCTCTGTATTCTTGGTGCTGGGGGGTGGGGGGCAACAGTGGGATAGCTTCTGGTGTACTGCCTCCCTGATGGACCTCCTGATGGCACCTGCGTTTTGGCCACCGTGTGACACAGAATGTTGGACTGGATGGGCCATTGGCCTGACCCAACATGGCTTCTCTTATGTTCTTATGTGACACAGAGTGTTGGACTGGATGGGACATTGGCCTAATCCAACATGGCTTCTCTCACGTGACACAGAGTGTTGGACTGGATGGGCCATTGGCCTGACCCAACATGGCTTTCCTTAAGTTCTTGTGTGACACAGAGTGTTGGACTGGATGGGCCATTGGCCTGACCCAACATGGCTTTCCTTAAGTTCTTGTGTGACACAGAGTGTTGGACTGGATGGGCCATTGGCCTAATCCAACATGGCTTCTCTTATGTTCTTATGTGACACAAAGTGTTGGACTGGATGGGCCATTGGCCTGACCCAACATGGCTTCTCTTCTGTTCTTATGTAACACAGAGTGTTGGACTGGATGGGCCACTGGACTAATCCAACATGGCTTCTCTTATGTGACACAGAGTGTTGGACTGGATGGGCCATTGGCCTGACCCAACATGGCTTCTCTTATGTTCTTATGTGACACAGCTCTGCTCAGGCCTTGCTAACTGAGGGCCGCAGTTTCCTTGAATGAGTCCATCTATCTCATGTTGGGTCTTTCTCTTTTCCTGCTGCCTCCAACCTTTCCTGTTGTCTTTTCCCAGCAATTCTCGCCCTCTCCTACGGTGACCAAAGTACTCAGTTGAGCCATTTGAGTCTCCGCTGAGTCATTTTAGCTCCTGCTTCTAATAGTTTCCTTTCTAACGGAGAGGTAGTTAACGAAACGCTTGGTCAGAGAAAGCCAGCATTGACCTAAGAGGCAATGTTTTTATAAGCCTTCCGGGGGACAAAAGAAACTCGCTCGCATTCAGGTTCAGTTTTAATATTCCAGGAAAGTGATTTGAGGAGGGGCACGGTGGCTTAGTATGCAGAAGGTCCCAGGTTCAATCCCGGGCATCTCCAGTTAAAAGGACCAGGCAGTTGCTGAGGGGAAAGGCCTTAGAAGGACACCTTGGAGAGCTGATGTGAAGAACCTCAACCTGAGACCCTAGAGAAACCGCTGCCAGTCTGAGTAGGCAGCAGGGGTGGAATCCTAGCAGGAGCACCTTTGCATATTAGGCCACACACCCCTGATGTAGCCAATCCTCCTGGAGCTCTCAGCAGGACCTGTACGAAGAGCCCTATAAGGAATTCCAGCAGGACCTCCTTTGCCTATTAGGCCACACACCCCTGACGTAGCCAATCCTCCTGGAGTTTACAGTTGGCCCTGTACGAAGAGCCCTGTAAGGAATTCTAGCAGGACCTCCTTTGCATGTTAGGCCACACACCCCTGATGTAGCCAATCCTCCAGGAGCTCTCAGTAGGCCCTGTACGAAGAGCCCTGTAAGGAATTCTAGCAGGACCTCCTTTGCATGTTAGGCCACACACCCCTGATGCAGCCAATCCTCCAGGAGCTCTCAGTAGGCCCTGTACGAAGAGCCCTGTAAGGAATTCTAGCAGGACCTCCTTTGCCTATTAGGCCACACCCCCTGATGTAGCCAATCCTCCTGGAGCTTCCAGCAGGCCCTGTACGAAGAGCCCTGTAAGGAATTCTAGCAGGACCTCCTTTGCCTATTGGGCCACACCCCCCTGATGTAGCCAATCCTCCTGGAGCTCTCAGTAGGCCCTGTGCTAAGAGCCCTGTAAGGAATTCTAGCAGGACCTCCTTTGCCTATTAGGCCGCACCCCCCTGATGTAGCCAATCCTCCTGGGGCCTACGTAGCCAATCCTCCTGGAGCTCTCAGTAGGCCCTGTGCTAAGAGCCCTGTAAGGAATTCTAGCAGGACCTCCTTTGCCTATTAGGCCGCACCCCCCTGATGTAGCCAATCCTCCTGGAGCTTACAGTAGGCCCTGTACGAAGAGCCCTGTAAGGAATTCTAGCAGGACCTCCTTTGCCTATTAGGCCACACCCCCCTGATGTAGCTAATCCTCCAAGAGCTTACAGTAGGCCTTGTACAAAGAGCCCTGTAAGGAATTCTAGCAGGACCTCCTTTGCCTATTAGGCCACACCCCTGATGCAGCCAATCCTCCTGGAGCTCTCAGTAGGCCCTGTATGAAGAGCCCTGTAAGGAATTCTATCAGGACCTCCTTTGCCTATTAGGCCACACACCCCTGATGCAGCCAATCCTCCTGGAGCTCTCAGTAGGCCCTGTTCGAAGAGCCCTGTAAGGAATTCTATCAGGACCTCCTTTGCCTATTAGGCCACACACCCCTGATGCAGCCAATCCTCCTGGAGCTCTCAGTAGGCCCTGTTCGAAGAGCCCTGTAAGGAATTCTATCAGGATCTCCTTTGCCTATTAGGCCACACACCCCTGATGCAGCCAATCCTCCTGGAGCTCTCAGTAGGCCCTGTTCGAAGAGCCCTGTAAGGAATTCTATCAGGATCTCCTTTGCCTATTAGGCCACACCTCCCTGATGTAGCCAATCTTCCGGGAGTGTACAAGGCTCTTTTTTGTAAGCCCTTGGAGGAGTGGCTACATCGGGAGGGTGTGGCCTAATACGTAAAGGAGCTCCTGCTAGAATTCCACCCCTGGTAGGCAGCATTGACTTTGATGGGCCAATGGTTTAGTTCCACGTAAGGCCTTTTCATGCATGTTTATGTGAGACCTTCCCCTTGACTGTGCTGACAGGGTGCTAACCTGGGGATGGGGTTAACTTAGCCACCCACGAATTCTGTTAAAAGGTGAGCCGGGCCCAAGCTTGCTGCACGTTTTCATGGGCACTCTGGTCTCCCTAGGGTCCCTCTGTTGTAGCTCTCCTGCTCCAGTACTGGCCGCCAATGGGGGAAGGGGTGGAAGAAGAGAAGAAGAAGAAGAGATTGGATTTATACCCCACCCTTCGCTAGCCAAAGTAGCCGCAGGGTGTATTACAGTCTCCTTTCCCTTCTCTTCCCCACAGCAGACACCCTTGTGAGGTTGGTGGGGCTGAGAGAGCTCTCCCAGAACTGCTCTTGAGCAGTAGAACAAAGTAGTGTACAAGTGTCACCTTTAAGACCAGCTAAGTTTTATTCAGAATGTAAGCTTTCGTATGTGTCAGCAAAGGGTTCATTGAAGTTCCAAAATGATCAGACTTGTCTTTGTTCAAAACTAAGTTTCATTTGTCGATTACAACCATGCTACTCTCTCCACGGATGCATTGAAACTGATAACGGGTAGATGTACCCCTTGGCATTTATGTATACACTTCAAAGGACTGGGCTTTAAGCTACTTCTCATAATAAAGTTACATTTGGCCCTGCAAGTGATTCCTTCACACGCCCGCTTATCTGTTACCAGTGATGGCTGCCTTCTCCCCCCTGGTGATGTCCTTGCTTTGCTGGGGAGGCGCCAGAGAAACGAGCTTGGCGCTTTGCACTTCAAAGGCGGTGCTGGCCTTTGGAGTTCTGGCAGCTCCGTTCCCACCCTTCCTCCTCTTCTTGCAGGGCACAGGTGTTAGTGCTACAATATTTTATTCAGACATAGGGTTAGTAGCATAAGGCATCAATAACTTCGATGAAACGTTTCCTGACAGCATGCTCTAAGCAGACTTCATCAGACAAAACTGGAACGGCAAGCCATCTTTAAATATAGAGAAAGTGGGCAGTGAGTTGGTATGTAGAGTCATGGGAATGTTTTTAGCAGATTAAAAGGATCCCAAATTGGGGTCTGTCTTTGTTTGTTGGTGCTGTTAACTGCGCTGTAACGACAGTGGAGGGTGATACAGTGGTGGGTTGTTACAGCTCAGTTAACAATACCAAACAAACCAACACAGACCCCAATTTGGGATTCTTTTAATTTGCTAAAAAAATGTTCCCACGACTCTACATACCAACTCACTGCCCACTTTCTCTATCTTTAAAGATGGCTTGCCGTTCCCGTTTTGTCTGATGTCGTCTGCTTAAGAGCATGTGAAAGCTGACCTTCTGAATAAAACTTAGTTGGTCTTAAAGGTGCCACTTGTCTACTACTTAGTTGTGTCGCTCTTGAGCAGAACAGCCTTCGCTCTTTCACAAGGAAGATCTTGTAATCATCCCGCTGTTATCAGGATACCCTTTCCCGAGGCCTTCTTCAGGCAGTCTTCCAACATGGCGTCTGCTTGCCTTTCTCTCCCTGACTTCCACGAGATGTTCTCGCTAATGGGGAAATACAGGATTTATAGTAACGCTTAAGGTTGAGAATAAGAGCCCCGTGGCACAGAGGGTTGAAGCCGCGGCGCTGCAGTCCTAAGCTCTGCTCACGACCTGAGTTAAATCCCCGGCGGAAGCTGGGTTTTCAGGTAGCCGGCTCGAGGTTGACTCAGCCTTCCATCCTTCTGAGTTCGGTCAAATGAGCACCCAGCTTGCTGGGGGGAAAGCGTAGAGGACCGGGGAAGGCAATGGCAAACCACCCCGTCAAAAGTCTGCCGTGAAAATGTTGTGAAAGCAACGTCACCCCAGAGTCGGAAACGACTGGTGCTTGCACAGGGGACCTTTCCTTTCCTTTTCCTTAAGGTTGAGATAGTGTGTGTGTGTGTGTGTGTCAGATTTGCCGTCTGAGTTGTTGCCCTCTCTGCATAAAAGAGAAGGCAAGCTCCGAACAAGCTGTGTTTGTTTACCGACGGGCCACGTCGTGCCTCTAGACGGCGCAGGCGTGGGGTCCGGCTGTTGTGCTGTTTTGTTGTGGCTCAGCCCACGTGGCCGTGCGTCATGTTCCAGCTGCTCACGCTCTCTGTAAACACTCACTCCCCCCCCCCCAGTCCTCTTGTGAACTCTGAACCGCATTCCTCGGGATCATAGCAGAAGGCAAATCTTTTAACACCCTCAGCGTGTGCTGTTTGGTCGGTCGGTCGGTGGCTCTGCCGGCCCTGTAAAACAACCCCTCGCTCAGCTTTGCGGAAATCAGTTTTCCGATCGCTTTGTAAAATTGTGCTCACAGCGGACGGTGTATCTTCCCTCCTTTGTTTTATAGAACGATAACACCATTCTGGTGCTCTAATCATTGGGCTATATAGAACAGATGTGAGCATTTAATGAGATAGTGCAGGGGAGGCCAAACTTGCTTAATGCAAGAGCCACGTAGAATAGACATCAGATGGTTGAGAGCCGCAAGACATGAACATCGGACGTTACTAGAGGGAAGAAAGGAAGGAAGATGAGGAGGGAGGAAGGAAGGAAGGAAGATGGGGAGGGAGGAAGGAAGGAAGATGAGGAGGGAGGAAGGAAGGAAGATGGGGACGGAGGAAGGAAGATGAGGAGGGAGGAAAAAAGGAAGATGGGGAGGAAGGAAGATGGGGAGGGAGGAAGGAAGGAAGATGAGGGAGGAAGGAAGGAAGGAAGGAAGATGGGGAGGGAGGAAGGAAGGAAGATGGGGAGGGAGGAAGGAAGGAAGATGGGGAGGGAGGAAGGAAGGAGGATGAGGAGGGAGGAAGGAAGGAAGGAAGATGGGGAGGGAGGAAGGAAGGAAGATGGGGAGGGAGGAAGGAAGATGAGGAGGGAGGAAGGAAGGAAGGAAGGAAGATGGGGAGGGAGGAAGGAAGGAAGATGCGGAGGGAGGAAGGAAGATGGGGAGGGAGGAAGGAAGGAAGGAAGATGAGGAGGGAGGAAGGAAGGAAGGAAGATGGGGAGGGAGGGAGAGGTGGAAAGAAAACAACTTCAACATTAAATACATTTTCCAAGCTGCCAGTTGGCTCGGCTTGGAGAAGTGGTTTAAAGAAATGCCTTTCCCTCTCTTTGCCTACCGGGGCAGTGGGGGCTTCGAGAGCCACACAATATGTGTGAACATATCTATGAACATATGAAGCTGCCTTATACGGAATCAGACCCTGGGTCCATCAAAGACAGTCTTGCCTACTCAGACTGGCCGCAGCTCTCCAGGGTCTCAATCTGAGGTTTTTCATGCCTACTTGCCTGGACCCTTTTTGAGTTGGAGATGTCAGGGATTGAACCTGGGACCTTGTGCTTACCAAGCAGATGCTCTACCACTAAGCCACCATCCCTCCCCTGACCGGCAGGGGCTCTCCAGGGTCTCAAGCTGAGGTTTTTCATGCCTACTTGCCTGGACCCTTTTTGAGTTGGAGATGTCAGGGATTGAACCTGGGACCTTGTGCTTACCAAGCAGATGCTCTACCACTAAGCCACCATCCCTCCCCTGACCGGCAGGGGCTCTCCAGGGTCTCAAGCTGAGGTTTTTTACGCCTACTTGCCTGGACCCTTTTTAAGTTGGAGTTGCCAGGGATTGAACCTAGAACCTTCTGCTTACCAAGCAGATGCTCTACCGCTGAGCCACCATCCCTCCCCTGACCGGCAGGGGCTCTCCAGGGTCTTAAACTGAGATTTTTCACACTTACTTGGCTGGACCTTTTTCAGTTGGAGATGCCGGGGATTGAACCTGGGACCTTCTGCTTACCAAGCAGATGCTCTACCGCTGAGCCACGGTCCCTCCCAGTGTTAAAGAGCCACATGTGTCTCCCCAGCCACAGATTGGCCGCCCTTGCTCTACATAAACTGGGGCAAGCGTAGGACGTCGATACTGGGGTTGGTAGAGTGAAATAAAGCTAAACGGGGAGCGGAGGGGACAATTAGCTGTCTGTCGTTCCCTTCTCTCTCCTTCCTTTCATGCTAACGATGCACCATAGAAATGATTTAAAATTATATGCGGGCAGGCATGTTCCTTTTTAAGAAAGACATGTGGGCTAGCGAGCCTTACGGACCTCCTCGCGACCCTGACACAGCGAGGACGCCGCAAGGCAAAGAGATGGCCCTACGGAGTGTGAAGTCCCCCAGTTTGAATCTCATCTCTGCCGTGGTCCAAATGGCCCCACAGATGCCGTTGGCTTGCCCCCCTTCCCCCCCCCCCATCTGCACCGTGGGATAATATAGTCCTACTCCGCAGGGCCTCACGAAGTTATATACTTAAAATACTAACATTTAAAGGTACCCTTAAACCATAAGAACCTGTATTCATATTCTACTTTTTTTTTAGTACTTTATCATTATTAAAAAATTGTCCAATCTCCTTTTATATTCCATTCTACTTCTACATAACATCTACACTTTTTCCATTCCTTTTCATACGCTTCCAAATCGTAGTCTCTTAAGATTCTTGTCAGTTTGTCCATCTCACTCCCATGTTATAACTTTTACAATCCGATCCCATTTTTCTGGTATTTTTTCTTGCTTCCATAACTGCGCATACAATGCCCTAGCCGCTGAAAGCAAGTACCAGATCAAAGTTCTATCTTCTTTTGGAATTTTTTCCATTTGTAATCTCAATTAAAAAGTCTCTGCTACTTTTTTGAATTCATATCCCAAGATCCTCGAAATTTCTCGTTGAATCATCTGCAAATACTTTTTCGCTCTTTCGCAAGTCCACCGCATATGGTAAAAAGAACCTTCATGTCTTCTACATTTCCAACATCTGTCTGGCATCTTTTTATTTATCTTTGCCAATTTTTTAGGAGTCATATACCACCTATACATCATCTTAAAACAATTTTCTTTTATATGCTGACATGTCAATAATTTCATAGAGTTCTTCCAAAGATACTCCCATGTATCCATCTGTATTTCTTGATTTACATCGATTGCCCACTTAAACATTTGAGATTTTACTACCTCGTCTTCCGTAGACCGTTACGCAGATGGACGGGCTTAGATGGAACGCCACCGACTCAGGGCCGGATTAGCAATTAGATCACCTAGACACTGGCCTATGGGCCCCCACGCCTCTAGGGTCCCGGGCCAGCTTTTCCTCCTCATTTCCCCCCTGCTTGCAGCCCTCGGAGCCTGCACACGCAGCCGACAACTGAGCCGCTCTTTGCCCGACTCGCCTGGTGAGGCTGATGCTGGCGTCGTCACCACGTTTGCCTCTCCCTGCCTCCCCCCCCCCCCCTGCAGCTTTGTCAAAGGGGCTTTTGAGAAGATGGCTGCAGCGGGGGCCGAAGCTGGCAGGTCTGGCGTTCCAACTCAGATAATTTGCAAGGGGCCCCCGAGATTTTGATTGCCTAGGGGTCTCCGCGGGGTTTACTCCGGCGCCGCACCAGCTTTTGCCGGTAGAAAGAGTTTTTATCGCAGTCGAAGAGCTGTAAGCCAGGAGCCGATGAAAACCATGAAGGCGATAATGACTTCAGGCTCCTTCTCCCAGCATCCCGCCCGCTTTCCTTCCCTTTGAACGCCGTCCTTGGCCTTCCCCACGTGCTGTGCTTTCGGAGGGGAGTTCTGGATCGCTCAGACAACCACCGGGTTTGGACCACAGGATTAACAAGAGGAGGGGCTGGGTATGGAAGCGAGCAGACTGCAAAGGGCTCAAACGTGTCCGTTTCGAATACGCCTCTCGGAACCGCTGGGTGCTTGTTTTGCTGGCAGCCGATCGGATGCTTAGTCACGGCGTGGTGTTTTCCTGCCTGCGGAGTGCGAGAAAAGAAGCCAAAAGCAAGCTAGAGCAGGCCTCCCCTAGGCCCTGCCTACTGTCTGCAGAGCTGCTAACCAGATGCTGAGTTTTCTCCCCCCCCCCCACTCCGTCCTGTGAACAAATTCAGGTTTTAGAACAAAGCAGGAGTCAAGTGCCCCTTTAAGACCAACAAAGTTTTATTCAGATAGATCCAAGTGGGGGCGGCCGTGTTGGTCTGAGGCAGTAGAAGAAAGCAGGAGTCAAGTGCGCCTTTAAGACCAACGAAGTGCCCCTTTAAGACCAACAAAGTGCGCCTTTAAGACCAACAAAGCTCCAAGCACGCTTCATCAGACAAGAAATCAGGTACAGTGAGCAGAGCTGCATATAGCTGGTAGGCAGTGGTTTAGAATGCAAAATGGTACAAATTTAAGGTTCCAATGACAAAATAGTAAAATTAACAAATTGAGCAAACCTTTGCTCTGGGTGGCGTGAGTATGAAAAAGCGCTAAAACAGTAACACGTCAGAATGTGAAAATGTCTGTTAATCACTCTAATCGTTACAAGCCTGGTTTTGCATGCACCTTTTAAAGGAGCCCCGTGGCGCAGAGTGGTAAAGCTGCAGTACTGCAGTCGGAGCCCTCTGCTCATGACCTGAGTTCGATTCCAGCGCGAGCTGGTTCAGGTAGCTGGCTCCAGGTTGACTCGGCCTTCCATGCTTCCGAGGTCGGTCCAATGAGTCCCCAGCTTGCTGGGGGGAAAGTGTAGATGACTGGGGAAGGCAAGGGCAAACCACCCCATAAAAAGTCTGCCGTGAAAACGTTGTGAAAGCAGCGTCACCCCAGAGTCGGAAACGACTGGTGCTTTCTTTTCCTTTCCTTTAAAGGAGGACGGCAGTATTTGCAAGAGCATCTCCCCCGCCCTTTTTTTTTATGCTGAGCGACTTGGCCAGCTGCCAGGCGCCTTCACCTAGCGCATGACTCCCCTCCCGCCCTCGCCACCTTGTAAACCGATCCGGGAAGACAGAGGAGAAAAACAGAGGCCCAGGCACATGCCGGTCTCGGATGCCTGCTGAGAGGCCGGTTGCCCCGGGAGACGGGGAGGGAGGGGCGGCCAATTATTTGATGTGCTCTTTTTTGGGGGGGGGGAGAGGGAGGAATTAATTTAAAATCGTCAGCATTTTGCAGCTGGGTTTTTTTGATCCGAACGTGCAACTAAGAGCACAGCTTCAGCCGTTCCTGCACAGCTTTCCTGAGAGTTCTTCTTTCAAGGGCCTGCTCCTCCCCGTCCTCGTGAAAGGTGGTAGGGCAGAGCGTGTCCAGCAGCATATTAGTAAAGTCATGAGTTCGAGTGCCGTCTATGAATAAGCACAGCCTTCCTGTTGGGTCACCTATTTACAGATATGAAAACATACAAGAAGTTGCCATATATTGAATCAGACTCAAACTGGAGAGCCAGTTTGGTGTAGTGGTGAAGTGTGCAGACTCTTATCTGGGGGAACCGGGTTTGATTCCCCACTCCTCCACTTGCAGCTGCTGGAATGGCCTTGGGTCAGCCAGAGCTCTCTTATCTGGGAGAACCGGGTTTGATTCCCCACTCCTCCACTTGCACCTGCTGGGATGGCCTTGGGTCAGCCAGAGCTCTCTTATCTGGGAGAACCGGGTTGGATTCCCCACTCCTCCACTTGCATCTGCTGGCATGGCCTTGGGTCAGCCAGAGCTCTTATCTGGGAGAACAGGGTTTGATTCCCCACTCCTCCACTTGCAGCTGCTGGAATGGCCTTGGGTCAGCCATAGCTCTCTTATCTGGGAGAACCGGGTTGATTTCCCCTCTCCTCCACTTGCAGCTGCTGGAATGGTCTTGGGTCAGCCAGAGCTCTCTTATCTAGATAGATAGATAGATAGATAGATAGATAGATAGATAGATAGATAGATAGATAGATAGATAGATAGATAAATTTATTGTCATTGTTCTCAACAAAAAGAGAGCAACAAAATGAGGTGCTCTTCCACAAAACATACCAACACATCAAACACACACATATTCATATTCATACCATTTAAATACATCTAAAACCATTTAAACCATTAAAACCATTTAAATACATCTAAAACAGATAAACATTCATAAAACCATTTAAACCATTTAAATATATCTAAAACAGATAATCCTTCATAACCCTGCATTTAGCCTAACCACAGCACTTGGATAGAAACTGTCCTTAAATCTGTTTGTCCTAGCCTTCAACACTCTATATCGTCTACCTGACGGTAAGATCTCAAATAGCAAATGGCCCAGATGTGAAGGGTCCCTTAGGATCATTTGTATCTTCCTTTTACATCCCATATTATACAGATCCACCAATGAGGGGAGAGAACATCCACAAATCTTTTGTGCTCTTCTCGTCACTCTTTGGAGCACCCTTCTCTCTGCTTCCGTGCAGCTCCCAAACCACACGCAGAGGCAATAAGATAAAATGCTCTCAATGGAACTACGATAAAAGGCAACCAGCAGACTCCCTGACAGTTGTAGTGATCTGAAGAGTCTTAAGTAGTATAGTCGTTGCTGGGCCTTTTTCTCTAGAGCTAAAGTATTTGCCCCCCATGTTAGATCCTGTTTCATGGTAATTCCCAGAAACTTCCATTCTGTCACCTGTTCTACCATAACACCATCAATAAACAACGGCTGGATGTCCAAACTATTCTTCCTGTAATCCACTATAATTTCCTTCGTCTTATTTATATTAAAAATAAGATTATTTACTTTACACCAAAGGGACAGCTGTTGAACTTCCCTCCTATACGCAGACTCATCATCCTCAGAGATGAGCCCTACCAACGTTGTATCATCTGCATACTTAATGATTTTGTTACTCAGACTGCTAGAAACACAATCAGACGTGTAAATAGTGAAAAGAAGTGGACTCAAGACACATCCCTGAGGGGTGCCAGTATTTAAGATCTTCACGGAGGAAATATATCCATCCATTTTAACCCTTTGTGAACGACCTGACAAAAAATTCAAAATCCACTCACATATAGAGTCCGACAGCTTCAAATCTTTAAGCTTAAACAACAATCTATGGGGTGATATTGTATTAAAAGCAGAACTAAAATCTACAAACAACATTCTAACATACGTCCCCTTTTTATCCAAATGCGATAAAGCAGTATAGAGAACAGTATTAACAGCATCCTCAGTAGATCTATTTTTCCTGTAAGCAAACTGATATTCATCAAAAATAACAGGAAGGCAGGAAATAATATATTTTCGAACTGATTGTTCAAAACACTTCATTATAACAGAAGTCAAGGCCACTGGCCTATAGTCATTTAAAACCTTTGCTGGCGTCCTCTTTGGTATTGGGACAATAAGGGAAGCCTTCAAACAAGTGGGAACAATGGATTGTGACAAAGAACGATTGAAAATCTCAGTCCACACCCCGGCTAACTGCCCTGCACATTCCTTTACTACACAACCAGGGATATTATCAGGACCTGCAGCCTTTCTAGAATTTACTGCCTTCATTATACACCTAACATCGTGCTCCCTCACAACAAAAGGAGCACCTCGCTCGGTCCCCAACGATGATGTTACTGGTAATTCCGCTTTCTTTTGATCCACTTCAAACCGGGCATAAAAAGTATTTAACTCCTCTGCCAGCTCCTGCTTTCCATTCGTACTAGGAGAACCGGGTTGATTTCCCCTCTCCTCCACTTGCAGCTGCCGGAAGGGCCTTGGGTCAGCCAGAGCTCTCTTATCTGGGAGAACCGGGTTTCATTCCCCCCTCCTCCACTTGCAGTTGCTGAAATGGCCTTGGGTCAGCCATCACTCTGGCAGAGATTGTCCTTGAAAGGGCAGCTGCTGGGAGAGCCCTCTCAGCCCCACCCACCTCACAGGGTGTCTGCTGTGGGGGAGGAAGGTAAAGGAGATTGTGAGCTGCTCTGAGACTGATTCAGAGAGAAGGGCGGGGTATAAATCTGCAGTCGTCTTCTTCTTATCTGGGAGAACCGGGTTTGATTCCCCACTCCTCTACTTGCACCTGCTGGCATGGCCTTGGGTCAGCCGTAGCTCTGGCAGAGGTTGTCCTTGAAAGGGCAGCTGCTGTAAGAGCCCTCTCAACCCCACCCACCTCACAGGGTGTCTGTTGTGGGGGAGGGAGGGAAAGGAGATTGTGAGCTGCTCTGAGACTGATTCAGAGTGAAGGGCGGGGTATAAATCCAGTATCACCACCACCACCTCCTTTTTCTTCCTCTTCTTCCTCCTCCTCCTTTCTCTTTCTCTTTCTCTTCCTCTTCCTCTTTTTCTTTTTCTTCCTTTTCTTCTCCTTCCTCCTCTTTCTCCTCCTCCTCCTTTTTCTTCTTTTTCTTCTTCCTCCTCCTCCTCCTTCTTCTCCTTCTCCTTCTTCCTTCTTTCTTCCTCCTCCTCCTTCTTTGCCAATAGCTTGCAAGTAGAAATTTTGCTCACAAGACTCCACCATTCAGAGGGAGCAGTGCCGTCTGTGCAAGAGGAACAATGTGACGAGACAAAAAAATAAAAAGTTCTTGCCCGCCTCCTCATTGGTAATGGTGTCAGAGCCTGGGGTTCGATTTGCCTGACTTCTAGCTTTTCTTCAGGCAGCGCGTAAGAACATTAACCGAATGCCGTTTCTCTAAATGCCGCGTTAACACTTGCCCTTTCACCAACTGACTTTTCCAATGCACACTTTAAAAAAAAACAAAAAACCACTGTCAGGGTAGTTTCAGAAAGATGTATGGCTGTAAAAACTTAAACCTGTTGGATGGAGCTAGCTGCGGGCTGCCTGAGTCATAAAGCCACGCCGGCTGCATTGGGATTACGGAGCTCAGGTAGCGCTTGAGAGCCAGTGCTGGAGTCCAAAGAGGTGGGCTCCATGAGCTGTCGAGTCCCTTTAGGTTCTGTGGCTTTCCTGCCATCTAGTGGTCTGTCTGCCTCCCCTCTCCGGTAAAGAGCTAGAAGTTCCCAGCCTTTTCAGTATGGTGATCTGCAAGTCCAAACTTACTTGGTATCAGGCCTCATTTTTGAGGCAGGAGCTCACAGGAGGAGAGCTCCGTAACCTCTAAATTTTATTGTGCTCTTTCTTTCTTAAAAAAAAAAAAAAGGCAAAGGTAGTCCCCTGTGCAAGCACCAGTCGTTTCCGACTCTGGAGTGACGTTGCTTTCACAACATTTTCACGGCAGACTTTTTACGGGGTGGTTTGCCCTTGCCTTCCCCAGTCGTCTATGCTTTCCCCTCCAGCGAGCTGGGTCCTCATTTTACCGACCTCAGAAGGAAGGAAGGCTGAGTCAACCTGGAGCCAGCTACCTGAACCCAGCTTCCGCTGGGATTGAACTCAGGTTGTGAGCAGAGGGCTCCGACTGCAGCACTGCAGCTTTACCACTCCCCCCACCCCCCAAAAAACTTGATTTTAATAATAATAAATTTATTCTTATATCCCGCCCTCCCCCGCCGAGGCGGGCTCAGGGCGGCTCACAGGACATGGTTTACACCATGATTACAATAAAATACAATCATTACAATAAAAGACAATTAAAATAGTTAAATACATTCAAATTAAGTTAAATAAACAATTAAAATATTATCGGCTACAGATTAAAGTGCTACAGTTCAATATATGTGTAGGATGGCTAGGTGTCATTACCCGGGTTCCATCTTAAACGCAAGTTGACAGAGGGTGGTTTTGCAAGCCCTGCGAAACTGATTTAGGTCTCGCTCCATTTTGGGCTCTATTGTTCAACCCCCCATGAGAATCTTGCTGAACTCTTAAGATTTGGCAAACTTTCTAGTCCACGGGTGTCAAACTCATTTGTTACGAGGGCTGAATCTGACATAAATGAGACCTTGTCAGGCTGGGCCATGTGTGTTCCTATTTAAGATTAGGTAGCAGAGATATAAACTTTATAAAGGACACAGACACAATTAAAGATTTTAAAAAAAATCCCTTAAAACATGCTTAAAACATTAGCACATCGGTCTTAAAGGTGCTTTCTTTGTATTTCTCCCATGGGGTCCAGGGAACTGGGCCAAAGGAAACTCTGGCTCTTTCCTTCCTTCCCCAGGGAAGCAGGAGGGTGAGGAGCCTCAGCCAATAGAAGGAAGAGAGGCTCATTTATAATTGCCTAGTGTCGGGTCGCTATTCATTTTGATCTTTACCATTACTCCAATTATTTTTGGGAGAAGTCTAATCAAACCAGCTGGCTTTAGAAATTCAGTCGCCTCGCTCACATTCAGTCTTCCATCCCGACTTGCCTTGAAACTTTTCCCAGGCGACCTTGTGCTGGTTGCAGATTCTCAGCGTAAGTCTACCTTACAGGGTTGTCGCGAGGATAAAACAGAGGACGGGCAATCTGTGGATGCCGCTTTGAGAACCTCGGAGGAGGGGCAGAGTCTAAACTCAGTGAACGAATAACATTTTTTTTTGCCGCTTTTCTCACCCGCAGTTCCAATGACTGGCTTCACCCAGAGAGCTACCATCGATCCGGAACTGAACGAAATCCACGTGTTGTCAGGGCTCAGCAAAGACAAAGAGAAAAGGGAAGAGAACGTGCGCAACTCCTTCTGGATTTACGACATTGTACGAAACAGCTGGTAGGTAGCAGAACTCCGTTTCTCGGGAAACAGAACGTGTGTCTACACTTAGAATCATAGAGTTGGAAGGGACCTCCAGGGACATCTAGTCCAACCCCCTGCACGATGCAGGAAAATCACAAACACCTCCCCCTAAATTCACAGGATCCTTATTACTGTCAGACGGCCATCCAGCCTCTGTTGAAAAACCTCCAAGGAAGGAGAGCCCACCACCTCCCGAGGAACCCCCTGCACAATGCAGGAAAATCACAAACACCTCCCCCTAAATTCACAGGATCCTTATTACTGTCAGACGGCCATCCAGCCTCTGTTGAAAAACCTCCAAGGAAGGAGAGCCCACCACCTCCCGAGGAACCCCCTGCACAATGCAGGAAAATCACAACACCTCCCCCTAAATTCACCGGATCCTCATTGCTGTCAGATGGCCATCCAGTCTCTTGAAAAACCTCCAAGGAAGGAGAGCCCACCACCTCCCAAGGAAGCCTGTTCCGCTGAGAAACTGTTCTAACAGTCAGGAAGTTCTTCCTAATGTTGAGCCGAAAACTCTTTTGATGTAATTTCGACCCACTGGTTCTGGTCCTACCTTACTTGCTGGGTTATTGGCAGTGTTCTTTCTGAGTTAGTGTGAGCTGCCTCACAGTTTTTTTAGCCTCCGGCTCACACATTTTTACCTCAGCTAAGGAAAAATGGCCACAGAGCAAACTGATTTGTGCAGTAGCTCACAACTTTCTTGCTAGCAGCTCACAAAGTAGAATTTCTGCCCGCAAGACTCCACAGCTTAGGGGGAACGTCCGTTGTTGGTTGAGGTGGTAAAATCCCCGCACCGAGATCAGTGGCATTGATTAAAAACAAGTGAAAGTCCCCACTTGGCTGAGAATTGACCTCTGTGGCCGTGGGTCAGTCCTTTTCTTATCCTGCCCTACCTTGCAGGGAGGTTGGGAGGATTTAGGCTAGGAGTGGCCAAACTGCGGCTCGGGAGCCACATGTGGCTCTCGAAGCCGCCCTGTCAGTTGGAGGCTTGGAGAATGCCTTTAAAGTTACAGTCGCTTTCTTTCTATCTCTCTCTCCCTCCCCTGTCTATTTGCCTGCCTTCCTGCCTGTCTGCTTGCTCTCAAACATCTGACATTCCTGTCTCGCAGCTCTCAAGCATCTGACGTTTATTCTGTGCAGCTCTTACATTTTGTAAGTTTGGTGCAGTGGTTAAGTGTGCGGACTCTTATCTGGGAGAACCGGGTTTGATTCCCCACTCCTCCACTTGCACCAATGACGACATTGGATTTATATTCCGCCCTCCACTCGGAAGAGTCTCAGAGCGGCTCACAATCTCCTTTACCTTCCTCCCCCACAACAGACACCCTGTGAGGTAGATGAACATATTGGATTTATATCCCGCCCTCCACTCCGAAGAGTCTCAGAGCGGCTCACAATCTCCTTTACCTTCCTCCCCCACAACAGACACCCTGTGAGGTAGATGAAGATATTGGATTTATATCCCGCCCTCCACTTCAAAGAGTCTCAGAGCGGCTTACAATCTCCTTTACCTTCCGCCCCCCACAGACACCCTGTGAGGTAGATGAAGATATTGGATTTATATCCCGCCCTCCACTTCAAAGAGTCTCAGAGCGGCTCACAATCTCCTTTACCTTCCTCCCCCACAACAGACACCCTGTGAGGTGGGTGGGGCTGGAGTGGGCTCTCACAGCAGCTGCCCTTTCAAGGACAACCTCTGCCAGAGTTATGGCTGACCTCAGGCCATTCCAACAGGTGGATGTGGAGGAGTGGGGAATCAAACCCGGTTCTCCCAGATAAGAGAGCTATAGCTGACCCAAGGCCATTCCAGCAGGTGCAAGTGAAGGAGTGGGGAATCAAACCCGGTTCTCCCAGGTAAGAGTCCGCACACTTAACCACTACAGCAAACTGGCTCTCGGTTTTGTGGAAGACAATTTTTTCATGGACTGGTGGGAGGGGGTGGGGGTTGATGGTTTTGGTGTGGTGGTTAAGTGTTAGGACTCTTATCTGGGAGAACCGGGTTTGATTCCCCACTCCTCCACTTGCAGCTGCTGAAATGGCCTTGGGTCAGCCATAGCTCTCTTATCTGGGAGAACCGGGTTTGATTCCCCGCTCCTCCACTTGCAGCTGCTGAAATGGCCTTCGGTCAGCCAGAGCTCTCTTATCTGGGAGAACCGGGTTTGATTCCCCACTCCTCCACTTGCAGCTGCTGGAATGGCCTTGGGTCAGCCATAGCTCTCTTATCTGGGAGAACCGGGTTTGATTCCCCACTCCTCCACTTGCAGCTGCTGGAATGGCCTTGGGTCAGCCAAAGCTCTCTTATCTGGGGGAACCGGGTTTGATTCCCCAGTCCTCCACTTTCACCTGTTGGAATGGCCTTGGGTCAGCCAGAGCTCTCTTATCTGGGAGAACCGGGTTTGATTCCTCGCTCCTCCACTTGCAGCTGCTGGAATGGCCTTGGGTCAGCCATAGCTCTCTTATCTGGGAGAACCGGGTTTGATTCCCCACTCCTTCACTTGCAGCTGCTGGAATGGCCTTGGGTCAGCCAGAGCTCTCTTATCTGGGAGAACCGGGTTTGATTCCCCCTTCTCCACTTTCAGCTGCTGGAATGGCCTTGGGTCAGCCATAGCTCTCTTATCTGGGAGAACCGGGTTTGATTCCCCACTCCTCCACTTGCAGCTGCTGGAATGGCCTTGGGTCAGCCAGAGCTCTCTTATCTGGGAGAACCGGGTTTGATTCCCCACTCCTCCACTTTCAGCTGCTGGAATGGCCTTGGGTCAGCCATAGCTCTCGCAGAACTGTCCTTGAAAGGGCAGCTGCTGTAAGAGCTCTCTCAGCCTCACCCACCTCACAGGGTGTCTGTTGTGGGGGAGGAAAATAAAGGAGATTGTGAGCCTCCCTGATTCAGAGAGAAGGGCGGGGTATAAATCTTCAGTCTTCTCTTCTTCCTCTGTGTGGATTCATCTGGGAGAAGTGCGATTCTTCGACTTGAAATGCACCTCCCGGATGTTTTCTGCTGCAAGATCAGGACTTTGCATATTTTTGTGTGGGTTGTTTGAGTTCTCGCGGAGTATTAAGAGTGCTGCTCGGCATCTTAGCATTTGGGGGGATGGGGTGGGAGGATGGAAGCACATTTCTGGCACACACGCACTGCTGAGGAAAGCCGCCAGAGGGCTATGCATCGACAAGAACAGTT
Organism: Heteronotia binoei; assembly: GCF_032191835.1. NCBI lineage: Eukaryota > Metazoa > Chordata > Lepidosauria > Squamata > Gekkonidae > Heteronotia > Heteronotia binoei. The sequence continues at coordinate 121,160,443 of NC_083230.1, forward strand.
CAGTAGGCTAAGGAGTTGTCAGAGTCTTATTTTCCTAACAAATGCTTACCAGAAACCATTTCCCAGTGGGATGCGGTTACGATTCATCAGCAGGAATATCTGGCAATGTAGGGGTGTTAATGTGATATTTGGATACGCTTTTTGAAATTTTTGCAGGGAAGTAACACTTCTAAAGTACGTTGGCTCTCCTGATGTTTTTTTTGCCTACAACTCCCATCAGCCCCAGCCATTGGCCAATTCTGACATCCGTCCCCCCCCCCCCCCCCCGAAATCTTGGGGAACAGCAGGTAATACAAATGTAAATATGTGTGACACTTTTTCTCATCCGGCTTAATAATGCTCTGCTGTGTGATTGAGAGAGCCTGGCAAAGCTCCCTCCCTCTCTCCCTCCCTGTCTTCCTCCACCTCTCATAAGAACATAAGAGAAGCCATGTTGGATCAGGCCAATGGCCCATCCAGTCCAACACTCTGTATCACACAGTGGCCAAAATTTATATATATATACACACACTGTGGCTAATAGCCACTGATGGACCTCTGCTCCATATTTTTATCTAACCCCCTCTTGAAGCTGGCTATGCTTGTAGCCGCCGCCACCTCCTGTGGCAGTGAGTTCCACATGTTAATCACCCTTTGGGTGAGTCTAACCCAACTGCTCAGCAATTTCATTGAATGCCCACAAGTTCTTGTATTGTGAGAAAGGGAGAAAAGTACTTCTTTCTCTACCTTCTCCATCCCATACATAATCTTGTAAACCTCTATCATGTCACCCCACAGTTGACGTTTCTCCAAGCTAAAGAGCCCCAAGCGTTTTAACCTTTCTTCATAGGGAAAGTGTTCCAAACCTGTAATCATTCTAGTTGCCTTTTTCTGCACTTTTCCCAATGCTATAATATCCTTTTTGAGGTGTGGTGACCAGAATTGCACACAGTATTCCAAATGAGACCGCACCATCGATTTATACAGGGGCATTATGATCCTGGCTGATTTGTTTTCAATTCCCTTCCTAATAATACCCTCCTCCTCTCCTCCCTCCCTCCCTCTCTTCCTCCCCAAGGGAGAAGCCTCAGGCAATGGAGAAAAGAGAGGCTTTGCTCTGTAGCTCCTATGCGATTGAGCAAGCCTGGCAAAGCAAGCTGATATGCAGAAGGAAGCAAGAGAGAGGGAGAAGGAAGCAGACAGCCAGTTGCTCGGGGGCCTGATTTGGCCCTTGGGCTGCATGTTAGACACCCCTGGTTTAGAATATTTCAAAGAGAACTGCAGGCTGCCTGCTTCCTCTGCTGCCTTAGAACTCTGGTTTTGTCCCTTCTGAGAGCTTAAAAGAAAAAGTTGCCAAATAACAAACACAGCTTTTGCAGAAAGCAAAGTACGTTGCATGAACAAAACAGTCTCATGCAGTTCCAGTCTTTGGATATTATGTTAAATGGGATGAGCTGATAATACCCGGCACTTACGGAAGAGACAGCTAGCCTTTGCTGTTGTTGGCACAATGCGCTGACTTACAGCGGCCCTGTAGGGCAGGGGTGGCCACACTTGAGAGCTGCAAGATATGAATGTGGGAGGGGGGAGGGAGGGAGGAAGGAAGGAAGGAAGGAAAATAGAAAAAAACAGATTAGAGAGGAGGGAGGAAAGGTGGAAAGAAAGCAGCTTTTACTTTAAATGCATTCTGCAAGCCAGCCAACGTGGTGGGGGCTTTGAGAGCAACATAATATGCGTGAAAATGCCACATAAGAACATAAGAGAAGCCATGTTGGATCAGGCCAGTGGCCCATCCAGCCCAACACTCTGTGTCACATAAGAACATAAGAGAAGCCATGTTGGATCAGGCCAATGGCCCATCCAGCCTAACACTCTGTGTCACATAAGAACATAAGAGAAGCCATGTTGGATCAGGCCAGTGGCCCATCCAGCCCAACACTCTGTGTCACATAAGAACATAAGAGAAGCCATGTTGGATCAGGCCAATGGCCCATCCAGCCCAACACTCTGTGTCACATAAGAACATAAGAGAAGCCATGTTGGATCAGGCCAGTGGCCCATCCAGCCCAACACTTGTGTCACATAAGAACATAAGAGAAGCCATGTTGGATCAGGCCAGTGGCCCTTCCAGTCCAACACTTGTGTCACATAAGAACATCAGAGAAGCCATGTTGGATCAGGCCAGTGGCCCTTCCAGTCCAACACTCTGTGTCACATAAGAACATCAGAGAAGCCATGTTGGATCAGGCCAGTGGCCCCTCCAGTCCAACACTCTGTGTCACATAAGGACATAAGAAAAGCCACGTTGGATCAGGCCAGTGGCCCATCCAGTCCAACACTCTGTGTCACATAAGGACATAAGAGAAGCCACGTTGGATCAGGCCAGTGGCCCATCCAGTCCAACACTCTGTGTCACATAAGAACATAAGAGAAGCCGTGTTGGATCAGGCCAATGGCCCATCCAGTCCAACACTCTGTGTCACATAAGAGAAGCCATGTTGGATCAGGTCAATGGCCCATCCAGTCCAGCACTCTGTGTCACATAAGAGAAGCCATGTTGGATCAGGCCAATGGCCCATCCAGTCCAGCACTCTGTGTCACATAAGAACATAAGAGAAGCCATGTTGGATCAGGCCAATGGCCCATCCAGTCCAACAATCTGTGTCACATAAGAACATAAGAGAAGCCATGTTGGATCAGGCCAATGGCCCATCCAGTCCAACAATCTGTGTCACATAAGAACATAAGAGAAGCCATGTTGGATCAGGCCAGTGGCCTATCCAGTCCAACACTCTGTGTCACATAAGAACATGAGAGAAGCCATGTTGGATCAGGCCAGTGGCCCCTCCAGTCCAACACTGTGTCACACAGTGGCCAAAAACCCCCAAGTGCCATCAGGAAGTCCACCCGTGGGGCCAGGATACCAGAAGCCCTCCCACTGTTGCCCCCTCCCAAGCACCAAGAATACAGAGCATCACTGTCCCAGACAGAGAGTTCCAACGATAAGCTGTGGCTAATAGCCACCGATGGACCTCTGCTCCATGTGCTTATCCAACCCCCTCTTGAAGTTGGCTATGCTTGCAGCCGCCACCACCTCCTGTGGCAGTGAATTCCCTGCGTCCATCACCCTTTTGGTGAAGGACTTCCTTTTCTCCATTCTGACTGACCGCTCAGCAATTTCACAGAGTGCCCCCGAGTTCTCGTATTGTGGGAAAGGGAGAAGAGGACTTCTTTCTCTACCTTCTCTACCCCGTGCATCATCTCGCAAACCTCTGATCAACCTCTGTCGTGGGGCTCTTTCAAACCATGAGCTGGAACGTGCCAACCCCGCCCAGCCGGCGGTGCCTGTCGTCAGAGCCTTTTACCCGGTGCTGTCTTGCAGGTCTTGCGTCTACAAGAACGACCAGGCGGCCAAAGAGAACGCGAGCAAAAGCCTTCAGGAGGAGGAGCCCTGCCCCCGTTTTGCACACCAGCTCGTGTATGACGAGTTGCACAAGGTGAGCTTGTTGGATAAAATAAGAAACCTGACTGTTCCTTTGGTAACTGCTGTGAGGGTTTCGATTGCCAAATACTGGAAAAGGAAACAATCACCTACTTAGGAAACGTCGTGGGGGGTGGGAATCTTCGATACCGCCAGAGGTCCCTTTGCAGAAAAATAAGTGCCAGAGCTCATTAGCGCAACTCGTTAGCATATGCCGTCCTCTCGCCAGCCAAAAGCAACCCGATGTACGAAAGAAAAGCCCCAAGGGAGCGAGGCCTGCGTGGGCTGGCTGGAGATCCAGCCAGCCCAAGCAGGCCTCGCTCGCCTGGGGCTCTCCTTGGCTGCTCCCCTCACGCAGTCAAAAGGCCAGCAAGCCACCCACTGCCCAAAATCACATAAGAACTGGAGAAAGGGTGGTGTGGGCTTCTCCAGGGGTTAATGAGGACTGCTGGGGGGCATGGCAAAGCCCTTGGTGGCTGGCTGGCTACCCGCTCTCCTAATCCAGGGATTGTTAGATCACGCCAGTGGCCCATCCAGTCCAACACTCTGTGTCACATAAGAACATAAGAGAAGCCATGTTGGATCAGGCCAGTGGCCCATCCAGTCCAACACTCTGTGTCACATAAGAGCATAAGAAAAGCCATGTTGGATCAGACCAGTGGCCCCTCCAGTCCAGCACTCTGTGTCACAGAAGAACATAAGAGAAGCCATGTTGGATCAGACCAGTGGCCCCTCCAGTCCAACACTTTGTGTCACAGAAGAACATAAGAGAAGCCATGTTGGATCAGGCCAATGGCCCATCCAGTCCAACACTCTGTGTCACATAAGAACATAAGAGAAGCCATGTTGGATCAGGCCAGTGGCCCATCCAGTCCAACACTCTGTGTCACATAAGAACATGAGAGAAGCCATGTTGGATCAGGCCAGTGGCCCATCCAGTCCAACACTCTGTGTCACATAAGAACATAAGAGAAGCCATGTTGGATCAGGCCAATGGCCCATCCAGTCCAACACTCTGTGTCACACAGTGGCCAAAATTTTTTTATATATAGATATAGATATATACACACACACACACACACACACACATATATATATATATATATACACACACACACACACACACACACACACTGCGGCTAATAGCCACTGATGGACCTCTGCTCCATATTTTATCTAACCCCCTCTTGAAGCTGTCTGTGCTTGTAGCTGCCACCACCTCCTGTGGCAGTGAATTCCACATGTTAATCACCCTTTGGGAGCCGGAGGGCAGGTAAAGCACCTGTGTAATAAAGGACCCAGGCAGAGGAGTCAGGAGCCTTCCCAACCAGGAGACTGTAGATCTGATGGTATTTCCAAAGTCAGCGGGTTTGACGGCCAGCCAAGCTTTGCCCACTGTCAAATTAAACCCGGCTGCATTCTGTGATCCGATGTTCTCGTTCCCGTCTTTCAAGGTTCATTATTTGTTTGGAGGGAATCCAGGCAAATCTTGTTCTCCAAAGATGCGGCTGGACGACTTCTGGTCCCTGAAGCTCTGTCGGCCGTCCAAGGAATACCTGCTACGCCACTGCAAGTATCTAATAAGGAAGCACAGGTAAGGGACTGCAGGTGACTGTGGGGATCAGGTGCTTTGTGGTTAAAAAGGCCCCTGAACTGTGGCGGCTAAGCTTCATTAATGTAAGAGAAGAAGAATAATAATTGCAGATTCATACCCCACCCTTCTCTCTGAATCAGGGACTCAGAGTGACTTACAATCTCCTTTATCTTCTTCCCCCACAACAGACACCCTGTGAGGTGGGTGGGGGTGAGAGAGCTCTCCCAGAAGCTGCCATTTCAAGGACAGCTCTGCGAGAGCTATGGCTGACCCAAGGCCATTCCAGCAGCTGCAAGTGGAGGAGTGGGGAATCAAACCTGGTTCTCCCAGATAAGAGAGCTCTGGCTAACCCAAGGCCATTCCAGCAGCTGCAAGTGGAGGAGTGGGGAATCAAACCCGGTTCTCCCAGATAAGAGAGCTATGGCTAACCCAAGGCCATTCCAGCAGCTGCAAGTGGAGGAGTGGGAAATCAAACCCAGTTCTTCCAGATAAGAGAGCTATGGCTAACCCAAGGCTATTCCAGCAGCTGTAAGTGGAGGAGTGGGGAATCAAACCCAGTTCTCCCAGATAAGAGAGCTATGGCTAACCCAAGGCCATTCCAGCAGCTGCAAGAGGAGGTGAATCAAACCCAGTTCTCCCAGATAAGAGAGCTCTGACTGACCCAAGGCCATTCCAGCAGCTGAAAGGGGGGGAGTGCGGAATCAAACCCGGTTCTCCCAGATAAGAGGCCATGCACCTACCTAACCACTATCCCAAACTGGCTCTCTACATAGCCAGAGCCACATAGAATAAATGTCCGATGTCTGAGAGCTTGCAAGACATGAATGTCAGATGTTTGAGAGCCACAAGACAGGAAGGGGGGGGGGAGGAATGAATGAAGGAAAGCAAATAGATGGTGGAGGGAGGGAGAGGTGGAACGAAAGCAACTTTAACTTTAAATGCAGTTTTCTAAGCTGCCAGCTGGCTCAGTGAAGTGATTTCAAGGGAGAAATGCCTTCTTCAAGCTGTCTGATGAGGCAGTGGGGGCTTTGAGTGCCACACAATATGTGTGAAAGAGCTACTGGCCACCTCTGAGCTCTCGACGACAGGGCTAGCCAGCTGTTCAAGACATACATTTTCAGGCTTATTATTTCGATAGCTGGGCACTTAGGTTCCCCATTACTGTCAAGCTGGTACGAGTGCAGAGCATCACTTCAGCCCCGGCTGTTTTGGAATTAAAGTTTAGATTTGACAGGGGTGTCAAACTCCTTTGTTATGAGGGCCGGACCTGCCATAAATGCGACCTTGTTGGGCCGGGCCATGTGTGTTCCTATTTAAGACTGGGTAGCAGAGACATAAACTTTATAAGACAAACACAATTAAAGGAATTTTTAAAAAAAAAAAAAAAAAAACAACCTTAAAACATGAGCACTCATTGTTCTTAAAGGTGCTTTCTTTGCAGCTCTCCCATGGGATCCAGGGAACTGGGCAAAGGAAGTTCTGGCTCTTCCCTTCCTTCCCCAGGGGATGAGGAGGCTTCAGCCAATAGAAGGAAGAGAGGCTTGGCTCAGTAGCTCTGCTGTGCAATTGAGAGAGCCTGGGCAAGCTCTCCCTCTTCCCCTTCCTCCCCAAGTGAGGAGCCTCAGCCAATGGAGAAAATTGAGGTTTTGCTCTGTAGCTCCTGTGCGATTGAGCAAGTCTTGTGAAGGAAGCTGCGATGCGGAAGGAAGGAAGCAAGAGAGAGGGAGAAGGACACTGATGACAGCCAGTTGCTCGGGATCCTGATAGGAGTCCTCTGGGGGGGCCTGTTTTGGCCCTCGGGCCACATGTTTGACACCCTGGTTTAGAAGCCTGCAGGCAAACGGGGAGGTGCCGTGGCTCAGTGATAGGATAGAGCATCTGCTTGGCAGGCAGAAGGCCCCACGTTTAACCCCTGCTATCTCCAGTTGAAAAGATCAGGTGGGGGAGTTATGTGAAGGACCCTAACCGAGAGCCTGGAAGGGCCACTGCAAGTCTGAGTAGACAGTAGCGATCTCGATAAACTAAGGTTCTGAGCCTGTAGGAGGCAGCTTCATAGCAAGGGGCCCTGGCTCAGTGGTAGAGCATCTGCTCGACATGCAAAAGGTCCCAGGTTCAATCCCTGGCATCTCCAGTCAAAACAACCAGGCAGGAGGTGATGGGAAAGACCTCAGCCTGAGACCCTGGAGAGCCATGAAGTGGGACTGTGGCTCAGTGGCAGAGCCTCTGCTCAGCATGCAGAAGGTCCCAGGTTCAATCCCCGGCATCTCTAGTGAAAGGGACCAGGTAGGAGGTGATGGGAAAGACAGCCTGAGTCCCTGGAGAGCCATGAAATATGACTGTGGCTCAGTGGCAGAGCCTCTGCTCAACATGCAGAAGGTCCCAGGTTCAATCCCCGGCATCTCCAGTTAAAAGGACCACGCAGGAGGTGATGGCAAAGACCTCAGCCGGAGAGCCATGAAGTAGGACTGTGGCTCAGTGGTAGAGCATCTGCTCAACATGCAAAAGGTCCCAGGTTCATTCCCTAGCAAAAAGGACCAGGGAGTAGGGGATATGAAAGACCTCTGCCTGAGACCTTGAAGGGGGGCTATCGCTCAGTGGCAGAGCATCTGCTTGGCATAAGAACATAAGAGAAGCCATGTTGGATCAGGCCAACGGCCCATCCAGTCCAACACTCTGTGTCACACAGTGGCAAAAAAATTTATATACACACATACACTGTGGCTAATAGCCACTGATGGACCTGTGCTCCATATTTTTATCTAAACCCTTCTTAAAGGTGGCTATACTTGTGGCCACCACCACCTCCTGTGGCAGTGAATTCCACATGTTAATCACCCTTTGGGTGAAGAAGTACTTCCTTTTATCCGTTGCAGAAGGTCCTAGGTTGCGGAAGGTCCTAGGTTCAATCCCCGGCATCTCCAAATAAAAGAATCAGGTGGTGAGTCACGTGAAAGAAATCTTGGCAAACTGCCGTAGATGGTAATGGCTTTGATGGACCAACAGTCTGGTGGCTTCTGTCTTTGTAATATACTTTCCACATTAGGGCGTATCATGCTTTTGACCGGTTTTTGTAACACTCCTTGAGCCTCAGTGAGAAATAATAATGGTGTGCCATCAAGTCACAGCTGACTCATGCAAACCCAAGCCCTTGGAATTTTTAAAGCGAGAGACACGCAGAGGTGATTTGCCTTTACCTAAGGTGGGCTTGATTCCTCACTCCTCCACTTGCGGCTGTTGGTCAGCCATTGCTCTCACAGAGCTGTCCTTGAAAGGGCAGCTTCTGGGAGAGCTCTCTCAGCCCCACCTAACTCATAGGGTGTCTGTTGTGGGGGAGCAAGGTAAAGGAAATGGTGAGCTGCTATGAGATGCTGAGATTCAGAGCGGAGAGCGGGATATAAATCCAATCTCCTCCTCCTCTTCTTCTCCTCTTCCTCCTCCCCCTCTTTTTCTTCTTCTCTCCTCCTCCTCCCCTTCTTCTTTTTCTTCTCCTCCTCTTCTCCTTCTCTCTTCTTCCTCCCCCTCTTCCTCTTCTTTTTCTTCTTCTCTCCTCCTCCTCTTCTCCTCTTCCTCCTCCCCTCTTCTTTTTCTTCTTCTCTCCTCCTCTTCTTCTCCTCTTCCTCCTCCCCTCTTCTTCTTTTTCTTCTTCTCCTCTCCTCCTCTTCTTCTCATCTTCTTCCTCTTCTTCTTCTTCTCCTCTCCTCTGCCTCTTCTCCTCTTCTTTTTTTTCTCCTCCTCCTCCTCTTCTTCTCTCTTCCTGCTCCCCCTCTTCTTCTTTATCTTCTTCTCTTCTCCTTCTCCTCCTCCTCTTCTTCTCCCCCTCCTCCTCCTCCTTGTAGGGAATTCTGTTTGAAATTCTATTTCTGTCTCAAACAGTTCGATGGATCGTTGGATCAAATAATGATTGAACATATGAACATATGAAGCTGCCTTATACTGAATCAGACCCTTGGTCCATCAAAGTCAGTATTGTCTTCTCAGACTGGCAGCGGCTCTCCAGGGTCTCCAGCTGAGGTTTTTCACACCTATTTGCCTGGACCCTTTTTTGGAGATGCCGGGGATTGAACCTGGGACCTTCTGCTTACCAAGCAGATGCTCTACCACTGAGCCACCATCCCTCCCCTGTTTGAGAGGCATTTAGCGTGAAAGCAAAAAATATATTTATTACTACAGGGAAAGGGTACTAGGAGGTGAAAATAACAAACACTAAGAACTGCATCCTAATACATTGAAGACTGCATGCTTAATGGAGGATACTTCCTCCTTGTCCTTGACCTCTCTGCCTGAACAAAGAAAGTCACCTGACTAACTGACCAACCAAACAAACCAGTTTTCCTGCTTCTAGATCTTGATTGAGAGCAGTCAGTATCTTCTTCCTAGGTCATGCAGACAACAGGGAACCTGGCACAGTGTAAACCCTATAGTGACTGGAACTTTAGAACATTGCAAAAGACATACAGAACAGATACATAATCCAACACTCCTCCTCCCTGATCCAGATGGCCCAGGCTAGCCTGATCTTGTCAGATCTCAGAAGTGAAGCGGGGTCAGCCCTGGCTAGTACTTGGACGGGAGACCTCCATGGAATACCAGGACCAGGACGCAGAGGCAGGCAATGGAAACCCCCCTCTGAACGTCTCTTCCCTTGAAAACCCCACTGGGTCACTGTAAATCAGCTTGACTCGACGACAAAAAAAGAGACAATAAATGAAACATAAACAAATCCATAAAAATATATCATAGGGCAAGGGTGGCCAACGGTAGCTCTCCAGATGTTTTTTTTTTGCCTACAACTCCCATCAGCCCCAGCCATTGGCCATGCTGGCTGGGGCTGATGGGAGTTGTAGGCAAAAAAAATCTGGAGAGCTACCGTTGGCCACCCCTGTTGTAGGGCATGGCCTCCACCGGGGAGGTTAAACTTTGTGGTGGTCTGGGGCAAAGATGCCCCATCCTAAATAGACCTTGGCTGTTCTGGTTTTAAAAGCAGTCCGATAGCTGCTATTTCTGTAGCCTTTCCGATTGCAGCAGAAATTTTTTTTGTGGTGGGGAGAGGGGGAATTTAAAGCATAGGAAAGGGAATTCTGCGCTCATTATTTGAAGAGGTCTTTGTTTAGCCGTCTGGCTATTCCGGAAGCACTAATCCAACGTAAGCATTAGAAGGCAAAGATGGCCAGACAGCTCTGCTCCTCTTTTAAACCTTTGCTTAAAACAAAGGGATTAGATTTAGAATGGCTCTTAGTCCCTTTCCTGACAGGTAGGAATGATGAACATAAAAAGAATCCTGCTGGATCAGCCCAGTGGTCCATCTAGCCCAGCCTCCTGTCTCACACAGTGGCCAGCCAGTTCCTCTGGAGGGCCAACAACAGGCCAGAGAGGCTGAGGCCTTCATAAGAACATCAGAAGAGCCCTGCTGGATCAGACCAGTGAGGGTCCATCTAGCCCAGCCTCCTGTCTCACACAGTGGCCAATCAGTTCCTCTGGGGGGTCAACCACAGAGGCTGTGGCCTTCAGAAGAGCATAAGAAGAGCCGTGCTGGATCAGACCAGTGAGGGTCCATCTAGTCCAGCCTCCTGTCTCACACAGTGGCCAATCAGTTCCTCTGGGGGGGTCAACCACAGAGGCTGTGGCCTTCAGAAGAGCATAAGAAGAGCCGTGCTGGATCAGACCAGTGAGGGTCCATCTAGTCCAGCCTCCTGTCTCACACAGTGGCCAATCAGTTCCTCTGGGGGGTCAACCACAGAGGCTGTGGCCTTCAGAAGAGCATAAGAAGAGCCCTGCTGGATCAGACCAGTGAGGGTCCATCTAGTCCAGCCTCCTGTCTCACACAGTGGCCAATCAGTTCCTCTGAGGGGTCAACCACAGAGGCTGTGGCCTTCAGAAGAGCATAAGAAGAGCCCTGCTGGATCAGACCAGTGAGGGTCCATCTAGTCCAGCAACCAGCTCCTCTGGAGGGTCAACCACAGAGGCTGAGGCCTTCAGAAGAGCATAAGAAGAGCCCTGCTGAATCAGACCAGTGGTCCATCTAGTCCAGCTTCCTGTCTCACACACTGGCCAACCAGTTCTTCTGGAGGGTCAGCAACAGGGCAGAGAGGCTGAGGCCTTCAAAAGAGCATAGGAGGAGTCCTTCTGGATCAGACCAGAGAGAGTCCATCTAGCCCAGCCTCTTGTCTCACACAGTGGCCAACCAGCCCCTATCCTTCATTATTTCCAATGGAGGGAAGGCATTTAAAAGGTGTGCTGTCCCTTTAAATGTGTTGGCCAGAACTCTCTTTGGAGTTCAATTATACTTGTCATCAGGGGTCATTTTGTAGAAAAATAGGTGGTGGAACTCATTAGCATAACTCATTAGCATATGCCCCCCAGCCAAAAGCAACCTGATGCAACAAAGGAGAGCCCTGGGCGAGCGAGGCGTGCCTGGCCGGCTAGAGATCCAGCCAGTCCAAGCAGGCCTCGCTCACCTGGGGCTCTCCTGGGCCTCCCCTTCCCCCAGTCAAAAGGCCAGCAAACCAGCCTCCTCCCAAAATCACATAAGAAGTGGAGAAAGCGTGGTGTGGCCTTCTCCAGGGGATATGAGGTGTGCTTGGGGAGTGGCAAAGCCCCTGGTGACTGGCTGGCTGCCCGCTCTCCTAATCCAGGGAACATTATGCAGCCGCACCTCCTATTCAATGGACAAGGTCAGTGGGGAGGAGGAGGGGGAACCCTCAGAAAGGTTCAGGAGCTGTGCTCCTGAGAGCTCCTGTTGAATCTGAGGTCTGCTTGCCACAAGCTTGCTCCTGGCTCCACCCACAATGTCTCCTTGCTCCGCCCTCAAAGTCCCCAGATATTTCTTGAATTGGACCTGGCAGCCCAAGGCAAACTTGATGTTAGCATTTGTTAGGAAAGGGACTGAGAATAAAACAGCTGATATTGTAATGCCCCTTGGGAGATCTGTAGTGTGGCCTCCTTGGGAATACTGTTTTGGTCACTGCACCTCAGAAAGGGCATTCCAGAAGAAGAAGAAGACTGCAGTTTTATACCCTGCCCTTCTCTCTGAATCAGAGTCTCAGAACGGCTTACAATCTCCTATATCTTCCTTCCCCCACAACAGACACCCTGTGAGGTGAGTGGGGCTGACAGAGCTCTGACAGAAGCTGCCCTTTCAAGGACAACTCCTACGAAAGCTATGGCTGACCCAAGGCCATTCCAGCAGCTGCAAGTGGAGGAGTGGGGAATCAAACCTGGTTCTCCCAGATAAGAAGAAGAAGAAGATATTGGATTTATATCCCACCCTCCACTCCAAGGAGTCTCAGAGCAGCTCACAATCTCCTTTACCTTCCCCTCCCCCCACAACAGACACCCTGTGAGGTAGATGAAGATATTGGATTTATATCCCACCCTCCATTCCGAAGAGTCTCAGAGCGGCTCACAATCTCCTTTACCTTTCTCTCCCACAACAGACACCCTGTGAGATAGATGAAGATATTGGATTTATATCCCGCCCTCCACTCCGAAGAGTCTCAGAGCGGCTCACAATCTCCTTTCCCTTCCTCCCCCACAACAGACACCCTGTGAGGTAGATGAAGATATTGGATTTATATCCCACCCTCCATTCCGAAGAGTCTCAGAGCGGCTCACCCTCTCCTTTACCTTCCTCCCCCACAACGGACACCCTGTGAGATAGATGAAGATATTGGATTTATATCCCGCCCTCCACACCGAAGAGTCTCAGAGCGGCTCACAATCTCCTTTACCTTTCTCTCCCACAACAGACACCCTGGGAGATAGATGAAGATATAGGATTTATATACTGCCCTCCACTCCGAAGAGTCTCAGAGCAGCTCACAATCTCCTTTACCTCCCTCCCCCACAACAGACACCCTGTGAGGTGGGTGGGGCTGAGAGGGCTCTCACAGCAGCTGCCCTTTCAAGGACAACCTCTGCCAGAGCTATGGCTGACCCAAGGCCATGTTAGCAGGTGCAAGTGGAGGAGTGGGGAATCAAACCCGGTTCTCCCAGATAAGAGTCCGCACACTTAACCACTACACCAAACTGGCTCTCTACACTACACCACTACACCAAACAGGCTGGAAATAGTACAGAGGAAGGCAACCGAGACGATCAGAGGGTTGGAGCACCTTCCCGATGAGGAAAGGCTGAAGAGTCGGGGACTGTCCAGTTTTGAAAAGAGACAACGAAGGAGGGACACTATAGAGGTTTGCAAAACGATGCATGGAATGGAGAGAGCTGGCCAAGGGAACTTCTTCTCCTTCTCCAGGAGGCTAAAACTCGAGGGCATACAATGAACCTGATGGGGCAGTAGGTTCAGGACGGACAGAAGGAAGGACCACTCTACACAGAGAGCGTTTCAATGTGGAATTTGCTGCCAGATGATGTAATGATGGCCACAGACATAGGCAGCTTTCAAATGGGATTTGACAGATTCTAGGAGAGGTCTGTAGGTGGCTACTAGCCGTGGTGACTAAAGAGAACCTCCACGTTCAGAGGCAGTCAATCTCTGAATCCCAGTGCCGAGAGGCAACCTCAGCAGAAGGCCCCGGTCTCGATGCCCTGTGGCTGGACCGCCAGAGGAACCGGGTGGCCACTGAGCGAGACAAAATGCTGGCCTAGATGGATCAGATGGTCTAGCCCCGCAGGGCTCTTTTTCTGCTCTGACTTAGCACACGACGGCCGAGGGGCGGCTCGAAACCGCCGACATCTCTACATGAAAATGCTAAAAGAAAAGACAAGAAAAAGAACAACCCCTGCCTCAGAGATGGGAAGCCGCGCCTCATCTCTCTCACCTGCCCCATGAAGGCATGAGGACAAAGAGAGGAAAGAAGTTCATGTAGGCCTGGGGGATCAACTTTAAAGTTGCGAGGGAGAAAGCAAAAGACAGAGGGATTGGCCGGGGCTTGTTATTTGTTTGAACCGACAAGCAAGCAGATCAAAAGGAAGCCCGCTTGATATTCGTCCTATCCGGAGGACGTCTGACCCTCTAAGTTACAAACACGCCCTCTGCTGAGATTAGCACGGTTCAACCCGCATTGAGATTTGAAGGTGTGGGGGGGAAGATATGTAATCTAGCCGCAGATGTCGGCCACTGGAACAGGTTTTTAAGAGCCGTGGGCTCTCGGGGGAACAAGCTACAGAACTGACGGTGAGGGAAATTCCACACCAGTTCTTTGGAAGGATTAGAGATGTGAAGGCACGGGGAGGGGGGGGGGGACCTGGAAAAATTCGGAAAAAAACCCTGGTTTTTTTCGGGTTTTTTCCCTGAAGCTTTTTTTGTCTTGTTTTTTTTTTTCTGAAAAATTTAAAAGAAGAAAATTAAATAAATGCTTACGGAACGTTTTATTTTAACACGATGAATAAAATATTTTAAGACAAGGTGTTCAAATGTTTTCTAAACCATTTCTAAAAAATATATATGGTATCAGATTATTTTCATTTCTGTGCACTGAGGGCGAGCAAGTCCTCGGTCCTGCCCGTTCATTGAAACTTAGTCCGACACTCCCTTCTGTACGCTTCCCCCCTCTACAATTCTTTTTATGAGAATGAGGTTTTTTACTTTCATTTAATACCATGGAGAGGAAATATGAATAATTGTTACTTCTGGATTTTTAAAAAAATGTTTTGTGGAGGGGGTTTTTTTGCCCGCGCCGCATAAATTAGTAAACAGCTCAGGGGATTGTTGCTCCGTTTGTTACAATTGCAAATAAATATTATTTTAAAAGTTGATTCTGTTTTGTAATAATTGTTTGGCTACACTATATTTTTCATATGCTAGTTGCGATAATTTCATGCCAAGTAAAATTGTCCGTAGTGACATTTTATGTTCCTAAAGCAACAGAATGACTTTCAATCTGGAAAAGAAAAAAAGAACTGCTAATGTAGCATTTTTTCAATTTTTCCAAAAAATTCTGGTTTTTTTCCCAGGAAAAAAAAAACTGGGCTTTTTTCCAAGCTTCAAAATTTCCGGAAATTTTACATCTCTAGGAAGGATGCAAAAGGTGTGGGGGGGAAGATAAGTAATCTAACCACAGATGTGCAACGGTAGATCTAAGCATTAACTAGTCAGGAAAGCTCCCATGCTTCTGGCAGTTTGCAAACTGGGTAAAACAGAATTTCTCGGGGGTGGGGGTAAGTGGCTGCTATGATCTGAGGCCTAGTGCGGCCTAGACGGCAGGGAGAAGCCTGCCTAGGAGTCACTAGTGAGCCTCCTTCTCCCAGGATTCCTTCTGTCCCTTTGATTGGGTGGCTGAGATTTTGGAGGGACAAACTCACCCAAGAGTGGGAGGGAACCTGGAAGGCAAAGTATAAATAGGCCTGGCTGGAAAAGGAGGGTGTTTGCTCTGGGAAAGACCGCAGGAGAGAAAACGTGATGGGCTATCGGGACCGCAGAGGAACCATTACCGGCACAACCGAAAACCTCTCTCCGTGCAGAAATTACAAAGCGACTAGACCAGTATATGTCAACACTCTGCATTCAGTATCAAATTCAGGATT
Source organism: Heteronotia binoei (assembly GCF_032191835.1). Lineage (NCBI taxonomy): Eukaryota > Metazoa > Chordata > Lepidosauria > Squamata > Gekkonidae > Heteronotia > Heteronotia binoei. The sequence continues at coordinate 121,175,979 of NC_083230.1, forward strand.
CAATATAAATAATACGTCCATACAAACCACCATCCATCTCAGACCACTCTTATTCCTACTGACTCTTTTTTTTTTTTTGGTGAACAACGTCCACAACAATTGATAGTTTGGAGAACAGACGTGAATGCTCTTGACAGAGATATTTCAGCATATAATGCATTATGAATGAATGAGAAAGGCAAAATGAATTGAGACATACAGAATGCCTGGTGTATCTTGACACTGCTTACTTACTGCAGTACACTCACAAGAGGCCGTCCCTGGAAGAAGGGCTTTAAGCCCCGAAAAGACTTAAGGACCGGTTTCTTTGAGCATCGGATTTCAGCTAAGACCATCAATTGTTGTGGACGTCGTTCACCCAGAAAAGAGTCAGTGGGGATAAGAGTGGTCTGTGATGGATGGTGATTTTTTTTGTATGATTTCTCACGATTTGTATGGACTAGGGTTGCCAATCCCCAGGTGGGGGCAGGGGATCCCGCTTCAGGGTCGTCAGAAAGCGGGGGGAGGGGAGGGAAATGTCTGCTGGGAACTCTTGTTATTCCCTAGGGAGATTTATTCCCATAGAAAATGATGGAGAATTGATCCGTGCGTATCTGGGGCTCTGGGGGGGCTGTTTTTTGAGGTAGAGGCACCAAATTTTCAGCACAGCATCTAGTGCCTCTCCCCCAAATATCCCCCAATTTTCAAAACGATTGGACCAGTGGGTCCAATTCTTTGAGTCCCAAAAGAAAGTGCCCCTATCCTTCATTATTTCCTATGGAAGGAGAGCATTGAAAAGGTGTGCAGTCCCTTTAAATGTGATGGCTAGAACTCCCTATGGAGTTCAATTATGCTTGTCACAGCCTTGATCTTGGCTCCGCCCCAATGTCTCCTGGCTCCATCCCCAAAGTCTCCTGCCTCCACCCCCAAAGTCCCCAGATATTTCTTTAATTGGACTTGGCAACCCTAGTATAGACGTATTATTTGTATTGAATTCTGAATTTGATACTGAATACAGAGTGTTGACATCTACTGGTCTAAAAAAGGTAACGGTAGTCCCCTGTGCAAGCACCGGTCGTTTTTCGACTCTGGGGTGACGTTGCTTTCACAACGTTTTCGCGGCAGACTTTTTTACGGGGTGGTTTGCTATTGCCTTCCCCAGTCACATCTACACTTCCCCCCCAGCAAGCTGGGGACTCATTTGACCGACCTCGGAAGGATGGAAGGCTGAGTCAACCTGGAGCCGGCTACCTGAAACCAGCTTCCGCTGGGATCGAACTCAGGTTGTGAGCAGAGGGCTCCGACTGCAGTACTGCATTTCTGCACTGTGAGAGGTTTTCCATTGTGCTAGCAGGAGAGAAAATGGCAGGAGGGCTCCCCCACTCAAGGAGGGTGAGTCGTTGGTATCAGAGGAAGGGAACGTTTCTTCAATCGCGTTAGGGCTGTTTGCACCAACCTCTGCTGTCTTTCTATAATCACTTTCTATAATCTTTCTATAACCACTGTGCACTAAACGTTTATTACCCAATTATTGCTTTCAGCACTCGATAATAAATTACTTGTTGTTGTTGAACTGCTAGGGGCTCATAGAATCGGACCCCCTGCTCCAGTCTTTTTGAAACTTGGAGGGTCTTTTGAGGAGAGGCATCGGATGCCGTGGTGTAAGCGTGGTGCCTCTACCTCACAAAACAGCCGCCCCCCCCAAAGCCCGAGATACCCATTTATCATTCTCCATTCTACCCTGTTGGAATCGGCCTCCATAGGGAATAATGGAGTGCCCAGCAGACATTTACCCCCCCCCCCCCCCGCTTTCTGATGACCCTGAAGCGGGGGGAGGGCCTCCAAACCGGAGGATCCCCTACCCCCACCTGGGGATTGGCAACCCTACATTTGCCTTTTTCACCGCTGCAGCACACTGGGTTGACACTTTTCTTGAGCTCTCCGCTATGACGCCAGGATCTCCGCTACAAGAGCCAGTTTGGTGTAGTGGTTAAGTGTGCGGACTTTTATCTGGGAGAACCGGGTTTGATTCCCCACTCCTCCCCTTGCAGCTGCTGGAATGGCCTTGGGTCAGCCAGAGCTCTCTTATCTGGGAGAACCGGGTTTGATTCCCCACTCCTCCACTTGCACCTGCTGGAATGGCCTTGGGTCAGCCAAAGCTCTGGCAGAGGTTGTCCTTGAAAGGGCAGCTGCTGTGAGAGCCCTCTCAGCCCCACCCACCTCACAGGGTGTCTGTTGTGGGGGTGGAAGATAAAGGAGATTGTGAGCCGCTCTGGGACTCTGAGATTTGGAGTGGAGGGTGGGCTATAAATCCAATATCATCATCATCTTTCCCCCTTCTCAGTCGCAACAGGTTCTGATCCCATTAGCCTATACTCGAAACTGGGATTTATTATTTTTTTTTTGGTCTGTCACGGCAGGTTTGAAGAGAAGGCCCAGACGGATCCCCTAAGTGCCCTGAAATACCTGCAGAACGATCTGTTCGTAACTGTAGATCACTCGGACCCGGAGGAGACGAAAGAGGTAAGGGAGCAGATGCCGGCTTAGCGCCTTTCGCCTTGTTGACGCACAGAACGTTGGTGCCTATCTTCGCCACAACTTTGCATCTGTAAATTCCAAAGCAGCACGCTTTCAAAATGCCGTAGTACTAGTTTTGGCAGAGCAATACAAGGGGGGCTGGAACTACAACAGGACGAAGGCCAACTTTTGGCTGTCCTGTTCCTACCCCTCTACAGCAAGTCCTCTTAATTCAGTTCCACAGGTATGTAATACAGAGTACGTTCCACCAGAGCCACAAGTCAAGAATGTCAGATAACATAAGAGAAGCCATGTTGGATGAGGCCAGTGGCCCATCCAGTCCAACACTCTATGTCACACAGTGGCCAAAAATACCCCAGGTGCCATCAGGAGATCCATCAGTGGGGCCAGGACGCTAGAAGCCGAGCCACTGTCTGTTCCTTTTGGTACATTTCAGAGGAGGAGCAGGTTAAAAACATAAGAGAAGCCATGTTGGATCAGGCCAGTGGCCCATCCAGTCCAACACTCTGTAACACAGTGGCCAGAAAAACCCCATGCGCCATCAGGAGATCCATCAGTGGGACCAGGACACTAGAAGCCCTCCCTGCTTCCCTCCCCCCCCCCCTTAGCACCAAGAATACAGAGTTTCACTGCCCCAGACAGAGAGTTCCAACAATATGCTGTGGCTAATAGCCACTGATGGACCTCTGCTCCAGATGTTTATCCAGTCCCCTCTTGAAGCTGCCTGGCCTCTTCCACTTTCTAAAAACATTTGTGCTTCTTGTTGGGAACCCCAGCGTTAGAGCCACACGGTGCGACTGAATTAACCACATGCCATGTCTGAACGCAATGATATAATCAACTGGGCATGGCCTTAACAGACCTCGTTTGGGGGCATGGATCTCCGTGCCACATCGCTTGGCTGATTTCAGCAGGTTTCTCTAAAGCCAAGAAACATCAACCTGCCACATCTCATTTAGTACAAGACGCAGGCCAGCTTAGAGTTGGCAGTGTGGTGGGACTGACATTTATTCAGCAACTTTAGAGGGTCTTCTTGATGGGGCGGTGATATCGTGTTGTGACCGACGGTTTAGTAGTACCAACTGAGGTTTTTCTGGAAGATATAAATCCTTAATAACTCTGCCTTTTTTAAGCAGCTGGTAATAGCCCAGAACTGGAAAGTGAACTGTAGTCTAAAAGTAGATGGTTGGCTTCTAAAAATTGGGGACCACTTGATTATGGGTGAGAGCTCTGTAAGCGTAAGTCAAACAAATCCACATGTCTCTAATCAAAATTTTATAAAAAATATGGTCTCCAATTCTGGGAAAATCTGGAGACCAGTCCACTATTTGCTAGAATAGTTAAAACGGAATAAATGTTGGAGAAACTCTCTATTAGGGTTTGTAGAATCTTTCGGGCTCAAGTGCCGTGTTCTACTGGAGAAAGTTTTTCTTCCAGACATTTTTCTTCCAGAAAAAGAAACTTTCTCCAGTAGAACACGGCACTTGAGCCCGAAAGATTCTACAAACCCTAATGATGTTACCAGCCGTGAAAACCTGAAATCTTTGAAAACTCTCTATTGTATTAGAAATTTAGTTTTATATCGTTAAAATGTACTTCATGTATATGCTCCATTGGTATAACGGTTTCCCCACACATAGATGTTTTCTTTGATACTTTTCAGTAGTTTTTATTTTTTGATTGGTCTGTGTTTAAAGCTTGTGTTAAAATTTTTAGAAGATTGTACCTGATACAAGCATACCAAATCTTGGAAAATATGTTATTTTTCCTTTGTACTTGAACATCTAATATTTCACTTAAAATGTTTTGGGGGGGGGGAACCCAACAACTTTGGAAGGTCTGGGGGTGTGGGCCATGAGGATACTGTAAAGAAGCTGCATAGCTTCTCATGGTACCTCCTTTTTGATATGCTAGTAATTCATCTTTGCCGGTGCGGTACCAACAGCAATAATCTGAGTGGAAGAGAGACTAACACAGGGGTCCCCCGACCTTCTGAGAGCCTTGTGGGCGCCTCTGGAATTTGTGGAGGGCACACCCACAAAATGGCCGCTGCAGGAGGTGGAGCCAGCTGCAAAATGGCCACCCTGGGGATGTGGGTGGGTGGGTGGCCATTTTGGGTGGGTGGGTGGCCAAACGAAGGAGACAAGGGGGGTGATTTTTAAAAGTGTACTGGGAAAGAGAGAGAGAGAGAGATTGAAACTTAACTTTTTAGCAGCAGGTTGCTTAACTGTTTGTTCCGAAACCAGTTCTTTTCCTCGAGGTAAAGCAGGAAATGCATTTTGAATCTCTCTTTTCCTCCCCTAGTTTCAGCTGCTTGCTTCTGCCCTCTTCAAATCCGGCTCGGATCTGAGCCCTCTGGGTGAGTATGCTTTGCTTCCGAAGGAATAGCTGCTCTGCCTCTATCTTTAAAATCCCCAGAAACTTTTACAGGGTGGCTTTCGACCTCTCAGGATGCCAGCAATGGCATCAGCCACATAAGCACGAAGATGCCGGCCAAAGCCAAATGAACTCGTGCCACGTCTTCCTGGAAACCATCGGCCTGGGTGCTGTGGTGTGAAGGGTTTTTAAAAGTGGTTATTTCCAGCTGTTCTTCTCAGCCTCGGGGTAGAATTGAAGTAGAAGAATTGCAGATTTATACCCCGCCCTTCTCCTTGAATCAGAGGCTCAGAGCAGCTTACAATCTCCTCTATCTTCTCCCCCCACAACAGACACCCTGTGAGGTGGGTGGGGCTAAGAGAGCTCTCACTGCAGCTGCCCTTTCAAGGACAACCTCTGCCAGAGCTCTGGCTGACCCAAGGCCATTCCAGCAGGTGCAAGTGGAGGAGTGGGGAATCAAACCCGGTTCTCCCAGATAAGAGTCCGTACACTTAACCACTACACCAAAATGGTTCTCTCTCCTTGGGCTTTTTGTCAGAGTAAACAGCGCCTTTTCCCTAGAGCCAAAAATCCAAAGTCCAGCTTCCCAAACTGCAGCGATTCCTCCCTGTTCTTCCTTCTGGAGAGCCTGTTTGGATAGTGGTTGAGTGTGTGGACTCTTATCTGGGAGAACCGGGTTTGAGTCCCCACTCCTCCACTTGCAGCTACTGGAATGGCCTTGGGTCAGCCATAGCTCTGGCAGAGATTGTCCTTGAAAGGGCAGCTGCTGTGAGAGCCCTCTCAGCCCCACCCACCTCTGTTGTAGGGGAGGAAGATAAAGGAGATTGTGAGTCGCTCTGAGACTCTGAAATTCGGAGTGAAGGGTGGGATATAAATCCAATAGCAGCAGCAGCAGTAGCAGCTTCTTCTTCTTCTTCTCCCCCCAAGCTGCCATCTGCAGAACAGTGCCTTGAATTGAATTCCTGCAGTTTATTGTTTGGGATTTGTTACCTTCTCTCTTCCCTCCCTTAATCAGGGGTCATTTCGTAGCAGGAGGTCTTTTGCATATTAGGCCACACACACCTGATGTAGCCAGTCCTCTTGGAGCTTACAGGGCTCTCAGTACAGGGCCTACCGTGAGCTCCAGGAGGATGGGCTACATCAGACGGTGTGGCCTAATATGCAAAGGAGCTCCTACTACGAAATGACTCCTGCCCCTAATCGACAATTCCTAAGTGCAGTCAGGGTTTTTTTGAGCAGGAACGCCGTTCCGACTGGCTTGGTGCCGGGGTGTGTGGCTTAATATACAAATGAGTTCCTGCTGGGCTTTTTCCTACATAAAAGCCCTGTGTGAAACAATGGTGATAATCAGAGGGTGTGGCCTGTTACACAAATGAGTTCCTGCTGGGCTCTTTCTGCCAAAAAAGCCCTGAGTACAGTAATAAACATGTGCAGTCCTCCAAGTTTCTCAAAGACATACTGGTATCTTCTCATTCACTCCGTCGAACGAAACAAAGCGCATGTATTTATTTCTGGCTCTTTCCGAGATGCCATCTGGCAAGACAACCGATGGTACCCAAAATCTGGATTTGTCTCACTTTTTCTTTCTCTCTGACCGATTCCGCACTCACCTTACGCCGCTCTCACGTTTGTCTTGTCAATTTGGCTTCCTTCCGATTTCCCACTCTCTGCCCCCAGGGCTGCAACAAGGATCGGCGTTTTTGCGCAGCAAACAGAAACCGGTTTGTAGCGCTAAAAACCGGTTTCTGTTTGCTGTGTGAAAACGCCGCTTCTTGCTGCAGACTTGGGGAAGATAGTGAGAAATCGGAAGGGAGCCGCGCTGAGAAGACAAACGTGAGAGCGGCGTAAGGTGAGTGCGGAATCGGTGCCTCTCTTTTTTTTTAACCCCACCTTTCTCTCCCTTTCCAGGGTTTTCGGACGTCGACCACATCTACGCCCAACGAACGCAGCTCTTTGATACCTTAGTGAACTTCTTTCCCGACAACATGACGCCACCCAAAGGCAATTTGGTAGACCTCATCACTCTGTGACCGGGCAACAAAAGACACTTTTTTTTTTTGCTTTCCGTATTTCTAATTTTTTTTTTTTTTGGTGCATTGATTTTGAGTGACTGGCGGACTGCAGTTATTAGCGTAAACCCAGCTTTGAAAAAAGGGGCTTTATGGAAAATACCAAATAGGATTAGGCTAATAAAGAAAACAAAAAGTAATTAGCGTGACTTCTAATGGAGCAAAAGCAAAAAAAAAAAAAATCTATATTTTCTGACCTTGGCTTTGAAAAAGTTGACGAACGTCGAAAAAGAAGAAAGCAAAATTGTGTCTTCATCTGAGTCGTGACTCCTTCGGTCTCTCGCCCTCCCGACCCGCGTGCGATCGGAGCAGTGGAGAATGACAGTGGGAAGTGGGGTGGGGGGGAAGCACGCTTTTGTTTGGGTTGTAATTTCATCCCGATTCTTGCTTTGCCGAGACTTAGTTTTGCTTTTCAGTGTTTCCGTAACCGGGCGGCAGGTACGCGAGAGGATACTTTGTGCGTGCGCGTGTCTGCGTGTCGACTCGGGTCTTGTCGTCGCAACCCCGTGTGTGTGAAAGAACACCATCTCATTGTTGCAACCTGTATGTGTGAAAGAACACAACCGTGTGGCCCGCTCACCTGTGGGGCTGCTTAGGTATTGTTAGGGACAGGAATATCAACTAATCAGAGAAGTCACCACTTGAGATAACAAGGCTTGTCACAAAGGCCCCCCCGAAGCTAGTCGGTGCAGGAAGGCAAAAGGAGGGTTTTGTGTGTTTGTGTATGTGTGTGTGTGTGTAACCCTTTGCCTTCCTGTCATTTTTCTATTGGATATCCACACCGTGTGCTCCTTGCTCATCCCAACACACATGCTTGTGTGACTACAAGTTCTTGTTTGGAACTGTACACATTTCCCCGGCAGGAAAGAGGGATAGAGCAAGGGTTTCAAACATGCAGCCCAGGGGCCAAATCAGGCCCCCAGAGGGCTCCTGTCAGCCCCCCTGAGCAACTGGCTGTCATCTGCTTCCTTCTCCCTTTCTCTTGCTTCCTCCTGCGTCACAGCTTGCTTTGCCAGGCCCTCTCAGTCGCACAACAGAGCTACTAAGCCAAGCCTCTCTTTCTTCTATCAGTCCCCTGGGGAAGGAAGGAAAGAGAGCATCTTTTTCCCCAGCTCCCTGGATCGCACAGGAGGAGATACAAAGAAAGCACCTTTAAGACCCAACGAGTGCTAATGTTTTAAGCATGTTTTATTTGATTTTTTTTAAAAAAAACGTTTAATTGTGTTTGTGTGCTTAAAATCTCTGCTACCTGGCATCTTATGAGACACACGGCCCTGTCTGACAAGGTTTCATTTATGTCAGATCCGGCCCTCGTAACAAATGAGTTCGACATCCCTGGGATAGACAAGTTTCAGGGGAAAAGCATTGGGGGGGGGGATTAAACAAACAGCTGCTTCACTCCAGATCTCTTCACTGAGAGTCAGTTTGGTGTCAAGTGGTGTGGCGGACCGGTCCTGCGTCTGCTAGCTGGCCCCAATCCTGCCCAGCTCTTCCTGGTACGGTGACCTGAAAGGGCTGTTCCACTTTGCTGCCTCTGGGTATTTGCTGCCACCACTGTCCCTCTCTGGCCTCTGGTTAGGGGGGGCAGCCTCCCAGCTTCCCGCTGGACACGCTAAGAACCCTTCTTGGGGCTTCCTGAGGATCTTTGGGGCTCCCCTGGAGAGATGGCAACCTGCCACTATGCCACTTGTCTCCACCCTAGAGACGCCCCAACCCACTCCTAGCGTTCCAAGCGGTCGGGGGACTCACTAAGAACCCTTCTTGGGGCTTCCTGGGGATCTTTGGGGCTCCCCTGGAGAGGTGGCAACCAGCCGCTATGCCACTTGTCTCCACCCTAGGAATGCCCCAACCCACTCCTAGCGTTCCAAGCGGTTGGGGGACTCGCTAAGAATCTTTCTTGGGGCTTCCTGGGGATCTTTGGCGCTCCCCTGGAGAGGTGGCAACCAGCCTCTGTGCCACTTGTCTCCACCCTAAAGACGCCCCAACCCACTCCTAGCGTTCCAAGCGGTTGGGAGACTCGCTAAGAACCTTTCTTGGGGCTTCCTGGGGATCTTTGGGGCTCCCCTGGAGAGGTGGCAACCAGCTGCTATGCCACTTGTCTTCACCCTAGGGATGCCCCAACCCACTCCTAGCGTTCTAAGCGGTTGGGGGACTCGCTAAGAACCCTTCTTGGGGCTTCCTGGGGATCTTTGGGGCTCCCCTGGAGAGGTGGCAACCAGCCGCTATGCCACTTGTCTCCACCCTAGGAATGCCCCAACCCACTCCTAGCGTTCCAAGCGGTTGGGGGACTCGCTAAGAATCTTTCTTGGGGCTTCCTGGGGATCTTTGGCGCTCCCCTGGAGAGGTGGCAACCAGCCGCTGTGCCACTTGTCTCCACCCTAAAGACGCCCCAACCCACTCCTAGCGTTCCAAGCGGTTGGGGGACTCGCTAAGAACCTTTCTTGGGGCTTCCTGGGGATCTTTGGGGCTCCCCTGGAGAGGTGGCAACCAGCTGCTATGCCACTTGTCTCCACCCTAGGAATGCCCCAACCCACTCCTAGCGTTCCAAGCGGTTGGGGGACTCGCTAAGAATCTTTCTTGGGGCTTCCTGGGGATCTTTGGCGCTCCCCTGGAGAGGTGGCAACCAGCCTCTGTGCCACTTGTCTCCACCCTAAAGACGCCCCAACCCACTCCTAGCGTTCCAAGCGGTTGGGGGACTCGCTAAGAACCTTTCTTGGGGCTTCCTGGGGATCTTTGGGGCTCCCCTGGAGAGGTGGCAACCAGCTGCTATGCCGCTTGTCTTCACCCTAGGGATGCCCCAACCCACTCCTAGCGTTCTAAGCGGTTGGGGGACTCGCTAAGAACCCTTCTTGGGGCTTCCTGGGGATCTTTGGGGCTCCCCTGGAGAGGTGGCAACCAGCTGCTGTGCCACTTGCCTCCACCCTAGGGATGCCCCAACCCACTCCTAGTGCTCCAAGCGGTTGGGAGAACTATGTGGTACAGAGGGACTCCGCTTTTAAACAAACATAACGTTTATTTACAGTAATTTAACTATGTACCGGCATTTCAAAGAAAAGTGAACGGAAGAAACAAATCATAGCAGGGGGGAAAAACCGCTCCTTCTCTCCCTGCTCTAATTCTTGCCCTAACTGGATGTTGTGCAGGACTGTTGCAAGCTTGACCATACCTTCCGCAGGCTGTTTCCATACTAACTGACTGACTGCCCACTTTAACTGGCTGCCAGCTTCCCCTGACAACTTTAACCAACCGTTTTCCCGCCCAAAATCTCCAATATAAATGGCAGTTCCCGCCCAGGGACTGGTCTACCCTTCTGCAGCCTCCTGAGAGACTAGCTTGAAAGACTTCCTGTCTCTCTCAGAATTGCTTCCAGACAGGAGGGGAGGAGAAAGAGACTAGGCCCCAAAGCCTGCCTCCAGTTAAATACAGGCCTAAAATGGCGTTTCTCCACAAATGGTTAGGACGTCAAGCTGAGGATCTGGGAGACCCAGGTTTGAATCCCCAAAGAGGTAACGATCAAGTGGAGTTCACTGCCGCAGGAAGTGGTGGTGTCTGTAAGCGTAGACAGTTTCAAGAGGGACTGGATAAACCTTCAGAGGTCCATGAGTGGCTATTAGCCCCAAGGTATTGATGGAACACTCTATCTGGGTTGGTGATGCTCTGTGTTCTTGGGACTTAGGGGACAACAGTGTGTGTGGGGGGGTGCTTCTGGAGTTCTGGTCCCACTGGTGGACGTCCCAATGGCACCTTGGTTTTGGCCACTGTGTGACAAAAGAGCGTTGGACTGAATGGGCCAACTTCTCTTATGTTCTTATATGGCCCCACTGGTGGACCTCCCAATAGCACCTAAGTTTTGGGCACTGTGTGACAAAGAGCGTTGGACTAGATGGCTTGATCCAACATGGCTTCTCATGTTCTTATGGCCTTGCTGGTAGACCTCCTGAGCAGTGTTCCCACTAAGGTGAGTTAGCGTAAGCTACCTCACAGATTTTTAGCTTCCAACTCACAGATTTTGGCTTCTCTTATGTTCTTATGGCCCCACTGGTGGACCTCCCAATAGCACCTAAGTTTTGGGCACTGTGTGACAAAGAGCGTTGGACTAGATGGCTTGATCCAACATGGCTTCTCATGTTCTTATGGCCTTGCTGGTAGACCTCCTGAGCAGTGTTCCCACTAAGGTGAGTTAGCGTAAGCTACCTCACAGATTTTTAGCTTCCAACTCACAGATTTTTGTCTTAGCTCAGGAAGGATAACCCCAGAGCACACTAATTATGCAGTAGCTCATAACTTTAATGCCAGTAGCTCACAAAGTGAGATTTTTGCTCACAAGACTGCAGCTTAGAGGGAACATAACCTGTATTACAGCCATTGTGTGACATGGAGGTTGGGCCATTGGCCTGATCCAACATGGCCTGATCCAACATGGCGTCTCATGTTCTTATGTCTGGGGCAGTGGAGCTCAGTATCCTTGGTGCTTTGGGGAGGAGGCAACACCAGAAAAGCTTCTGGAATTCTGGCCCCACTGATGGACCTCCTGATGGCACCTGGGTTTTGGCTGCTGTATGACAGAGAGTGTTGGACTGGAGGGGCCGTCAGCCTCCTCCAACATCACTTGGGCAGTGATGCTCTGTATTCTTGGTGCTTGGGGGAAGCAACAATGGTACAGAGGTAGAGCCTTCTATTTCTCCGGGCTGTTGCCTACATGCATTCGGTCATAGCCTGCCGTCAGCTGACCTCCAGTATGAAGGTTGCAAGAGAAGACACAAAAACCAAGCTCCACTTCGGTGAGGTACAGTGGGAAAAGCTTAACATAAATTTTGGGGAAGGGGTGGGGCTGTGTGATACAGAGGAAGTATGCAAGGAATGAGAGAATCTGGGAGTTCCGAGGGAAGGGAGGTTGCGGCTGTTCTACGAGAATTTGAGTGTGAGTTTCTTTCGCTTCCCTCTTTGGGCATTCTTTGGAAAGTGAAGGGTTACTCGAAAGAAAGGGTGATTAACCCAAAGGGTGATTAACACATGGAATTCACTGCCACAGAAAGTGGCGGCAGCTACAGCCATAGCTTCAAGAGGGGATTGGATCAACATCTGGAGCAGAGGTCCATCAGTGGCTATTAGCCACAGCGTATTGTTGGAACTTTCTGGGGCAGTGATCTGTATTCTTGGTGCTTTGGGGGCACAGTGGGAGGGCTTCTAGTGTTTTAGCCTCACTGATGGGCCTCCTGAAGGCATCTTTTTTTTTGGCCACTGTGTGACACAGAGTGTTGGACTGGATGGGCCATTAGCCTGACCCAACATGGCTTCTCTTATGTTCTTATGTGACACAGAGTGTTGGACTGGATGGGCCACTGGCCTGATCCAACATGGCTTCTCTTATGTTCTTCTGTGACACAGAGTGTTGGACTGGATGGGCCATTGGCCTGATCCAACATTGCTCCTGTTATGTTCTTATGTGACACAGAGTGTTGGACTGGATGGGCAACTGGCCTGATTCAACACGGCTTCTCTTATGTTCTGTGACACAGAGTGTTGGACTGGATGGGCCAATGGACTGATCCTGTCGGAGCGGGAGTAGCAGAGTGAGGGAGATGACTTGCCCGACACAGGGCTTCAGGAAAGAAAATCAGGCAGACACGTGCAACTAGTGCCAAAAGGTGTATTAACATATATACACAACAAGTGCTCTCTTGTGCAGTCTATACAATATCACCTCCACGGACAAAGTGCTTCGCCTAACCACCATCTCACAGGGAGAGACCTGTGTGATGCACACACAGATCATATATAGTCCAAGCAGCCAATCCTGGCCGTGCTGACTCAGCAGATTGCATCACTTGGCTTCTGCCGGCTCAAGCCGGTCTGCTGATCAGGTCACTGTGACCTAGCCTGGCAGCTAGATCACCAGCTGTCATACTGTAGCTGTCAGACTGGGTTTATGTAGATTCTTGCTCCAACACACCTCCTAATCTATTTAAACCCAGTATACCCAAACACTTTACACAGTTTTCATGTTCACTTGCAGTTAAACATTTCGTGAATATATCAGCGGCATTCTCATCCGATGTACACTTTATTATTTTTATGAGGTTTTTAGCCGCTGCTTCCTTCACATTTTGGTACCTGATAAGTATATGCTTGCTTTTCCCTCGAGCAGCTTGGTTCTCCGTCAGTTCTTTGGCTGCTGAGTTGTCAGTATATACTGAAACTGGCAAATTTACAGGTATGCTAAAGTCCCTCATCAGTTGTACTGCCCACTCTAGGTTAAGTACACATTCGTTTATGGCACCGTACTCTGCCTCACACGTGCTACATGCCACCAGGGTCTGCTTGGTGGCTTTCCATACTACTAGGGCATCTCCCAGAAATATTCCAATTCCTGTGGTTGATTTTGCCTTGGGCCGGTCCCCCCAGCTTGCGTCAGCATAGGCGCGTAGTTCAGGTTTTTCTCCTACTCTGAGGGATAGCTTACGTTCTATTGTGCCGCTGAGGTAACGTAGTACTCTTTTAGCCGCCACCCAATCTTTGTGGTGGGGTTCAGCATTTTTCTGGCACAATATATGTACCGCATAGCTGATATCTGGCCTGGTCCAGCACGCTAGGTGCAATAAGGACCCGATCAGGGACTGGTATAATGGTACATTCTTGAATATCTCACCTTCAGGTTCCTTGCTATAACCTGTGGTCATGGGTGTTTGCACACTGCTAGCTTCGTTCATACCATACTGAGCTAGCAGCGCTCTCACTTTGTTGCTCTGGGACAGTTCAAAACAACCATCGGCCCTCCTCGCTATTTCCACCCCTAAGTAGTAGCTCACTGGCCCCAGGTGCTTGATAGTGAACAGCTTACTGGCTGTTTCTTGAAACCATGCTAATTGTTGGTTGGAGTCCACTAAGACAATCAGATCGTCCACAAAGATGAGGACTATCATTCTGGACTCTCCCACCACCCTGCTAAACATGCAAGGGTCTGCCAGATGCTGGTTGAATCCTACTTTCATTAATGCTGACTTCAAACACTTGTACCATGCGTGTCCGGCTTGTTTCAAACCATACAAGGCTTTGTTCAGTTTTAACACACCACTCCCACCATCAAAACCGGGGATTTGTTCCATAAACAGCTCCTGGTCTAAGGGGGAGTTCAAATAGGCTGTCTCGAAGTCAAAGTGATGGGCTTGTCGCCCCGTACTTCCAGCCTTACACAATGCTGCCCTGAGGGTTTCAGCTTTTAAAGTGGGGGCAAACACTTGCTGATAATCCAATCCCTTCCTTTGGCTGAACCCTCTGGCCACTAACCTGGCCTTTCGTTGCACGGCTCCGTTTGCGTCTTTCTTTAACCGGTAGGTCCACCTACAGGAGATAATGTTCCGGTTGCCCGGCCTTAGCACCTCAGTAAACACTCTGTTTTTCAGCAAGGAATCATATTCCTTCTGCATTGCGGCAAACCATGCTAGCCTTTCTTTACTATCTAGCTTCAGCACCTCCTCGTATGTTTCCGGTTCAGGGGTGCTGACTTGGTTTGCACTTGGGAACCCGTATCTAGCAGGAGGGATGCCTTTTGTGGCTCTAGCCGACACCCGTGGCCCTGTGCCAGGATTCGGCTCACCTTCTCCAGCCCCACTGGGTGCCACCTCCTGGGCTGGGCTTCTGGGCTGCGCTCCAACATTCTTATCAGTACTTGGCAGCATTCCCAGGTCTCTTTCCGTAGAGTGCAATCTTGCCCAGCTGGACTCACTAAATCCAGCGGACCTACTAAAGGTTAGCTTCGCCCGCTTATCACAAAAGCGATATGATTTGGTTTCTGGCTGGTAGCCCAGAAAGGTTAGGCTCACTGCCCGGTCACCTCCTTTCCTTCTATGTTTCAGAGGAATATTCACCCAGGCTTGGGTTCCAAATACCCTCAGAAAGCTCAAATCTGGGCAGTGGTTATATAGCCGCTTATAAGGCAAATCATTTACAGGCTTACACCAAACCCTATTATGTACGTATGCCGAGCAATGCATCGCTTCCGCCCAATAACGAATTGGCAGCTTTGCATCCTCGAGCATGCTGTGCATTAATGTTTGTAACACGGCGCCTGTTCGCTCGGATAGCCCATGTTCTTGGGGCGTTGCTGGGTTCGTCAGACGGTGGGCAATGCCCTTGTTCTCCAGCCAACGTTTCATCTGGTTAGATAAGAATTCCCCCCCTCTGTCGGTTTGTACAGCCAGGAGATTAACCCCTAATTGTCTCTCCACTGCTTTGACCCACTTGGTGAATGTCTTATACACCTCAGACTTATGCACCATGGTGAAAACCCACGCGTACCTCGTGTGGTCGTCGGTGGCCACCAAGCAGTATCTCCTCCCCGACAGACTCTTTGGCAATGGGCCAATAACGTCTAAATGGACTAGTTCCAGGGCTCGTGTGCTTTCCCTTGAGCTTTCTTTAGCAACAGCACACGCCTTGCTTTTGGTCTTCTTGCAGACCTGGCAATCCAAGTAACATTTGCAAGGATTTACTTTCAAACTAGGCACGAGCTCCAGGGTTTTCTTTAACGCCCTAAATCCGCAGTGCCCAAGTCTCCTATGGAGCAAATGTATACAATTATTGTGCACAGGCTCATTCGACACCTGAGCCACCTGGGCACAATCACTCTGGACCACATACAGTTTACCTTCCCTCTTTCCTGTCACAAGCAACTTTCCCCCACCTCCCAGGATTTTGCAGCAGGTTTTCTCAAATCTCACCTGGTATCCCTGGTCAAACAGTGTGCTAACACTCAACAGGTTAGACTGCAGTGAGGGTACATACAACACATTTTGCAACATACATTTCAGTGCAGGAAATTCCACATTGCCTGAGCAAACAGAATTGGCAGTGGTCCCATCAGCCAATCTCACATACTTATGCTCAGGACTGTCAATGTTTTTCAACAACTCCTTCTCGCAGCAGAGATGGCTCGTTGCCCCGGAGTCTAAAATCCAAGCAGACCCTGTGCTCTCTACTGCAGACGTGACCAGCCGGGTTGCTTCCTCACACGGGCTGGCGGTCCTCCGCTCTCGCCGCACACGCCCCCGCCTCTTCTCCCTCTCAGGGCAAGCTCGGAGCAGGTGCTGCGACGACCCGCATCCATAGCAGCGACGGACTGCAAACGCAGTCGGCTCCACTTCCTCCACCTTCGGACGCCTGCCAGCAGCAGAAGCTGGCTCATTCTTGGCTGTCTTCCCGGACACACCGATAACAGCACGCTGCCCGGCCGACACCCCCGGACAGCTCACGGCCGCAATTCTCTCTTGGAAGTCAAGCAGGTGGGCACAGACGTATTCCATGGTCAGGGTCGCTACGTCCACCGTCTCCAGAGAAGTTATCAGGGGAGTGTACTCAGGTGGCAACGACGACAGCAAAATGTACACTCTGTCGTCTGGAGCTACAGTCTTGCCTCTTGCCTCCAGCTCAACGAAACAGTCCGTTAGCCGTTTGATGTGATCTTTCACACACCCTCCAGCCGGCATAACGGTGCGGAACATCCTCCTTGTCAAGGCCATGAGGGAACCAGCAGTGGTGCTAACATGCACCGCACTCAACGCGTCCCAGGCAGCCTTGGGAGTGTCCTTCCCTCGCACATAAACCAGCTGGTCATCTCCTATAGATAGCACTATGTTGGCCAGTGCCTTATCCGACAACACAGTCTCGGCAGGAGATAAGTCAGCAGGGGGGTTACTCACGAACAGCCATTGCCCTTCACGCTTGAGGTAGTGTTGCATTCTCAGGCTCCACACCGCGTAGTTGGCTGAGGTGAGCTTCTCAACGGCTACTCCAAGCTGTTGCTGAGCCATCGTGCCGACTCCTCCTCACGGCCGGCTGCCGACGTCCCTCTGGCTCTCAAACAGAGAACGGTGGTGCTTCTGTGTCCTTCACCGGCGTTCCTCGCCTCCGGCTCTTTCCAAACTCACAGTCAGCTCAACTCTCAACTCTCTCCTCCGCGCAGCGGAAGCGCCCTGGGCCCATAACCCTGTCGGAGCGGGAGTAGCAGAGTGAGGGAGATGACTTGCCCGACACAGGGCTTCAGGAAAGAAAATCAGGCAGACACGTGCAACTAGTGCCAAAAGGTGTATTAACATATATACACAACAAGTGCTCTCTTGTGCAGTCTATACAATATCACCTCCACGGACAAAGTGCTTCGCCTAACCACCATCTCACAGGGAGAGACCTGTGTGATGCACACACAGATCATATATAGTCCAAGCAGCCAATCCTGGCCGTGCTGACTCAGCAGATTGCATCACTTGGCTTCTGCCGGCTCAAGCCGGTCTGCTGATCAGGTCACTGTGACCTAGCCTGGCAGCTAGATCACCAGCTGTCATACTGTAGCTGTCAGACTGGGTTTATGTAGATTCTTGCTCCAACAGATCCAACATGGCTTCCCTTGTGTTCTTATGTGACACAGAGTGTTGGATGGGTCATTGGCCTGATCCAACATGGCTTCTCTTCTGTTCTTATGTGATACAGAGTGTTGGACTGGATGGGCCATTGGCCTGATCCAACATGGCTTTTGTTATGTTCTTATGTGATACAGAGTGTTGGACTGGATGGGCCATTGGCCTGATCCAACATGGCTCCTGTTATGTTCTTATGTGACACAGTGTTGGACTGGATGGGCCACTTGCCTGATCCAACACGGCTTCTCTTATGTTCTTCTGTGACACAGAGTGTTGGACTGGATGGGCCAATGGACTGATCCAACATGGCTTCTCTTCTGTTCTTATGTGACACAGAATGTTGGACTGGATGGGCCATTGGCCTGATCCAACATGGCTCCTGTTATGTTCTTATGTGACACAGAGTGTTGGACTGGATGGGCCATTGGGCTGACCCAATATGGCTTCTCTGACTCTCTGAGTCGAGGATTCTTACAAAGAGAGTCGGGATTGAGTCGGCGAAAGCACAGGGAAGGAAGACAAGCTAAATGAGACAGAATATCTGCACTGTCCAAATAGATTTTAAAAAAAAACATAAAGCTCATCTGAGTATAGCGCTGCTGGCAACATCTGGACCGCCAACTGTGCATCTGGCACTTGTTGCAGGAGGGGAAGAGAGCTCTTTGGGACTTGTTAGAAATGAGCACTTGTTGCGAAAGGAGGAAGATTCAGCCTTTGGATGTCTCCCGTTTGGCATCGGAGAAGCGCCAGAAGAATTCCAGTGGAATGCGGAAGTCCTAGCTGTGTGTTTCCCTGGGTTTGATGCTGATCTAACCGGGCAGCCCGTTGACTAGCGGGTTGCGCTTCCTGCTCATATCTATCCGCTGCCTTCCAAAAACTGTCAGCGTTTGGTTTTCGGCCCAGCAACTGTCAAAGGACCATGGAGTCTGGTTGATCCAAGGTCTTGCCTATAAATACAAATGAATGCTACAGCTCTAGTCTTGACGCATGACGTTGTCACCGCAGTGATAAAACCTACATCCATACGAACAGGGCGCTTTTTTTGTAGCAGGACCTCCTTTGCATATTAGGCCGCACACCCCTGATGTAGCCAATCCTCCTGGAGCTTCCAGCAGGCCCTGTACGAAGAACCCTGTAAGGAATTCTAGCAGGACCTCCTTTGCCTATTAGGCCACACACCCCTGGTGTAGCCAATCCTCCTGGAGCTTCCAGCAGGCCCTGTACGAAGAACCCTGTAAGGAATTCTAGCAGGACCTCCTTTGCATATTAGGCCCCACCCCACTGATGTAGCCAATCCTCCTGGAACTTCCAGTAGGCCCTGTACTGAGAGCCCTGTAAGCTCTTGGAGGACTGGCTACATCGGGATTGGCCTAATATCAGGGGCGGAATTCTTGCAGGACCTCCTTTGCATGTTAGGCCACACACCCCTGATGCAGCCAATCCTCCTGGAGCTTACAGCACGCCCTGTACGAGAAGCCCTGTAAGGGATTCTAGCAGGACCTCCTTTGCCTATTAGGCCACACACCCCTGATGCAACCAATCCTCCTGGAGCTTACAGCAGGCCCTGTACGAAGAGCCCTGTAAGGAATTCCAGCAGGACCTCCTTTGCATATTAAGTAAAGTAAGTAAGTAAAATTTTATTTGTATCCCGCCCTCCCCCGCCGAAGCAGGCTCAGGGCGGCTAACAATATAATGACCAATGGTACATTAATAAATGAAACAGTAATACACAACACAATGACCAATGGTACATTAAAACAATTACAGCAAGAAACATTAAAATTGGACATTAATTTAACCTTAAAAACCAGTAGAACATTAATTAAACAAACCGTAACATTATCATTGACGCTATTCTAGTTAGCGCTGATGGCGGATATTTCTTCATTATAGAATTGTAATTCAGCTGTTCATAAAAGCTAATTTAAAAAGGGTGGTCTTGCAGGCCCTGCGGAACTGATCAAGGCTCCGCAGGGCCCGCACCTCCTCTGGGCGTTGGTTCCAAAGATATGGGGCCGCAGCCGAAAAGACCCGTGTGCGAGTGTTCTGTAGTTTAATTTCTCTTGGCCCAGGGGTAGTCAGTCTGTTTTTTCCTACTGACCTCAGTGCTCTCTGGGGCTCATACGGGGAGAGACGGTCCTTCAGGTAGGCCGGTCCTCGGCCATGTAGGGCTTTAAAGGTAATAACCAGCACTTTGTACTGGACCCGGTATACAATCGGTAACCAGTGCAGCTCGCGTAGCCCCGGCCGTATATGTTCCCATCTTGGGAGACCGAGCAACAGCCTGGCCGCCGCGTTCTGCACTAGCTGTAATTTCCGGGTCCGGCACAGAGGCAGCCCTATGTAGAGGGCGTTACAGTAGTCTAATCATGAGGTGACCGTCGCATGGATCACCGTTGCTAGGTCCCGATGCTCCAGGAAAGGGGCCAACTGCTTCGCCCGCCTCAGATGGAAGAATGCTGACTTGGCAGTGGCTGTTATCTGGGCCTCCATTGATAGTGAAGGCTCCAGCAAAACACCCAGACTCTTCACCCGCTGTGCCGCCTTTAGCTGCACACCGTCGAAGGTCGGGAGAGGTATTTCCCCTCCTGGAGCGCCGCGACCCACACAGAGAACCTCTGTCTTTGCCGGATTTAACTTCAGCCCACTCAGTCTAAGCCACGTTGCGATAGCCCGTAACGCCCGGTCCAGGTCTCCCGGGGCGGAGGCGGGTCGGCCGTCCATTAGCAGATAGAGCTGGGTGTCATCTGCATATTGATGGCAACCCAGCCCAAACCTCCTGGCAATCTGGGCAAGGGGGCGCATATAGATGTTAAATAACATTGGGGAGAGAACTGCTCCCTGAGGCACCCCGCAATCTAGTGTGCGCCTCTGGGATCGTTCACCCCCAATCGCCACCCTTTGTCCCCGACCCATGAGGAAGGAGGAGAGCCATTGTAAAGCGGACCCCCTAACCCCAATGTCGGCGAGGTGGTGGATCAGTAGCCGATGGTCGACCGTATCAAATGCAGCCGACAGATCTAATAACATCAGCACCGCTACACCGCCTCAATCCAGTTGCTGTTGGAGGTCATCTGCCAAGGCGACCAGGACCGTCTCCGTCCCGTGACCCGGTCGGAAGCCAGACTGGCATGGGTCTAGGACAGAAGCGTCATCTAGAAATCTCTGTAGCTGCAACGCCACTGCCCTCTCGATAATTTTACCTAAAAATGGTAAATTAGACACCGGTCGGTAGTTCGCCAATTCGGCCGGGTCTGCTGTAGATTTTTTCAGGAGGGGACGGACCAAGGCCTCTTTCAAAGGCGTTGGAAAACGCCCCTCTAAGAGGGATCTATTTATGATGTCCCGTAAAGGACATCTAAGCTCCCTCTGGCAAGATTTAATCAGCCAGGAGGGGCAAGGGTCCAGATCACATGTTGTTGGGCGAGCAGCGGAGAGAATTCCATCAACTTCTTCCAGGCTGAGTGTGTCGAAGTGATCCAGCAGTAAATCCGAAGACAGGCGCGGAGCCTCAGTTTCACTTACTGCATCTAATGTGATAGGTAGGTCTTGGCGGAGTGACGAGATTTTATCTGCAAAATATTTCGCAAATGCCTCGCAGCCTATTTCCAATTCTCTAACGTTTGGTTTGCCTTGTGGCAGAGTTATAAGATCTCCAATTACCCTAAACAATTGTGCTGGGCGCGAATTTGCAGATGCAATTTTGGCTGCAAAGTATTGTTTCTTTGCAGCCTTGACTGCCATCTCATATGATTTCATAAACGTTCTATAGGATGTTCTCGTCGCTTCGTCCTGAGTATGCCTCCACCGCCTCTCTAGTCATCTGAGCCCTTGCTTCAGCTGGTGTAACTCCAAGGTGTACCATGGAGCCAGCCTCACACGAGGGCGCCGGGGTGCAATTTCGTCGATGGCCCTGGATAGCTGGTTTTGCCAGACTTCCACCAGGTCATTGAGGGAATCGCCAGTGGGCCAGGGATCCCTCAGGGCTATTTGGAACCGTTCCGGGTCCATCAGGCCCCGAAGGCGAGCCAAAATAGGCTCTCCGCCCATACAGGGTTGGGATGACATCTCCATACGGGCCTTAAGGGCTAGGTGATCCGACCATGGAACCGCTTCATCTGCTTCATATTAGGCCACGCCCCCCTGATGTAGCCAATCCCCTTGGGGCTTTCAGCAGGCCCTGTACGAAGAGCCCTGTAAGGAATTCTTGCAGGACCTCCTTTGCATGTTAGGCCCCACCCCCCTTATGTAGCCAATCCTCCTGGAGCTTTCAGCAGGCCCTGTACGAAGAGCCCTGTGAGGAATTCTAACAGGACCTCCTTTGCCTATTAGGCCACTCCCCCCTGATGTAGCCAATCCTCCTGGAGCATACAGCAGGCCCTGTACGAAGAGCCCTGTAAGGAATTCTAGCAGGACCTCCTTTGCATATTAGGCCACACACCCTTGATGTAGCCAATTCTCCTGGAGCTTCCAGTAGGCCCTGTACAAAGAGCCCTGTAAGGAATTCTAGCAGGACCTCCTTTGCCTATTAGGCCACACATCCCTGATGTAGCCGATCCTCCTGGAGCTCTCAGTAGGCCCTGTACGAAGAGCCCTGTAAGCTCTTGGAGGACTGGCTACATCAAGGGTGTGTGGCCTAATATGCAAAGGAGTTCCTGCTACAAAACAAGCCCTTTGTATGACCAAGTCAAGATGGGGTAGCCACGGTAGTTTGTCTGTAGCCGCAGAAAAGAGCAAGAATCCAGTAGCGTCTGAAAGACTTAACAAAATTTGTGGTAGCAGAGGAGCTTTCAGGAGTCTCCGCTCACTTCTTCAGATGGTATCTGAAGGAGAAGACCATAGATTTATACCCCGCTCTTCTCGCTGAAGGAGAGTCTCAGAGCGGCTCACAATCTCCTTTACCTTCCTCCCCCACAACAGACACCCTGTGAGGTAGATGAAGACATTGGATTTATATCCCGCCCTCCACTCCGAAGACTCTCAGAGCGGCTCACAATCTCCTTTACCTCCCCCCCCCAAAGCAGACACCCTGTGAGTTGGGTGGGGCTGAGAGGGCTCTCACAGAAGCTGCCCTTTCAAGAACAATTCTTCCAGAGCTATGGCTGACTCAAGGCCATTCCAGCAGCTGCAAGTGAAGGAGTGGGGAATCAAACCTGGTTCTCCCCGATGAGAGCTCACACACTTAGCCCAGGAACTTCGCCAATCAAAGCTCCAGTGGCCTAGATAAAGAGTCCGCGCGCTTCACCACTAGATCAGGAGCAACAGAATGGGAGCTTGGTGGATCTAGCCCATAAAGATCTGATCCACTTGGGAGAGCCAGTTTGGTGTAGTGGTTAAGTGAGTGGACTCTTATCTGGGAGAACCGAGTTTGTTTCCCCACTCCTCCACCTGCAGCTGTTAGCATGGCCTTGGGTCATCCGTAGCTCTGGCAGAGGTTGTCCTTGAATGGGCAGCTGCTGTGAGAGCCATCTCCAGCCCCACCCACCTCACAGGGTGTCTGTTGTGGGGGAGGAAGGTAAAGGAGATTGTGAGCCGCTCTGAGACTCCTCGGAGTGGCGGGCGGGATATAAATCCAATATCTTCATCTACCTCACAGGGTGTCTGTTGTGGGGGGGGGGAGGTAAAGGAGATTGTGAGCTGCTCTGAGACTCTTCGGAGTGGAGGGCGGGATATAAATCCAATATCTTCATCTACCTCACAGGGTGTCTCTTGTGGGGGGGGGGAAGGTAAAGGAGATTGTGAGCTGCTCTGAGACTCTTCGGAGTGGAGGGCGGGATATAAATCCAATATCTTCATCTACCTCACAGGGTGTCTGTTGTGGGGTGAAGGGGAAGGTAAAGGAGATTGTGAGCCGCTCTGAGACTCTTCGGAGTGGAGGGTGGGATATAAATCCAATATCTTCATCTACCTCACAGGGTGTGTGTTGTGGGTGGGGGGGAAAGTAAAGGAGATTGTGAGCCGCTCTGAGACTCTTCGGAGAGGAGGGCGGGATATAAATCCAATATCTTCATCTACCTCACAGGGTGTGTGTTGTGGGTGGGGGGGAAGGTAAAGGAGATTGTGAGCTGCTCTGAGACTCTTCGGAGTGGAGGGTGGGATATAAATCCAATATCTTCATCATCTCTCTCCGGCACAAGTTCCAGGGAAAGGAAGGTCAGCAGTAGAAAGCCTCTTGGACAATTGCTTTTCATCAACCCCATGCCCAGGGAGGTCTCCATTTGTGTTGACTGTCTGGCACCAAGACATTTTTGAGAGGTGATATGATCACCATCTTCAAGTACTTGAAAGGCTGTCACTTAGAGGATGTTGTGGAATTGTTTTCTGTTGCCCCAGAAGGTCAAAGCAGAACCAATGGGTTGAAATTAAATTAGAAGAGTTTCCAGCTCAACATGAGGAAGAACTTCCTGACCGTTAGAGCAATTCCTCAGTGGAACAGGCTTCCTCGGGAGGTGGTGGGCTCTCCTTCCTTGGAGGTTTTTCAACAGAGGCTAGATGGCCCTCTGACAGCAATGAAGATCCTGCGAATTTAGGGGGAAGTGTTTGTGAGTTCCTTTCATTGTGCAGGGAGTTGGACGATGACCCTAGAGGTCCTTTCCTCTGCTTCTATGACTCAGACCAAACTCTGACCAAAACCCTTGTCCCAATCAAGAACATAAGAGAAGCCATGTTGGATCAGGCAATGGCCCATCCAGTCTGATCCTCTGTCACAGTGGCCAAAAAACCAAAACCAGGTGCCCTCAAGAGGTCCACCACTGTAGGCGAGTACCATCAATACCCTGTGGCTAACAGTCACTGATGGACTTCTGATGAGCCAGTTTGGTGTCATGGTTAAGCGTGCGGTATTTGGGCGAACCGGGTTTAATTCCCCACTCTTCCACTTGCACCTGCTGGGATGGTCTTGGTTTAGCCAGAGCTCTGGTAGAGGTTGTCCTTGAAAGGGCAGCTGCTGTGAGAGCCCTCTCCAGCCCCACCCACCTCACAGGGTGTCTGTTGTGGTGGGGAGAAGATAAAGGAGATTGTGAGCCACTCTGAGACTCTGTCCTTGAAAGGGCAGCTGTTGTGAGAGCCCTCTTAGCCTCACCCACCTCACAGGGTGTCTGTTGCGGGGGAAGAAGATAAAGGAGATTGTAAGCCGCTTTCAGTCTCTGATTCAGAGAGAAGGGCGATGTATAAATCTGCAATTCTTCTCTGCTCCATATGGTTATCCAATCCCCTCTTGAAGCTGTCGATGCATGTAGCTGCCACTGCGTCCTGTGGCAGTGAATTCCATGTGCTAAGTCAAGCTTTTTAAAAAAAATTTGGCAGTTTCCATCTCCCCACCACCACAGACACACACACACGGCACACTGGGGATTTCTCACCCGCCACCAAACGACCGTGGCCAATAGTTTGGCCGGATGCAGGATTACTCCGGTCTAAGCCCACTGAACTCAACGGACTCAGACCGAGGCAGAAGGCGTTTCCGCACTCGCTAAATAACACAGTTTTCAATTCACTTCAGCAGCTGCTTGCGAGTGGCTTTTGCTGTTTCGTGGAGTTAAACCCAGTTGCAAAGTGCATTGAAAGTGAATTGAAAGTGTGTCGGTTAGTTTGTGTGAAAGGCCCCACGGTGTAAAAGACAGCCGTCCTAGGAGAAGCGGAAGGCAGCAGGAAAAGAGGCAGATCCGGCGTGAGATGGATGGACTCCATCCAGAAAGCCACGGCCTACTGGTTGCAAGCAGGTTGCCTTGAAAGGGCAGCTTCTGGGAGAGCTCTCTCAGCCCCACCTACTTCACGGGGTGTCTGTTGTGGGGGGGATGGGGGAAGAGAGAGGAGATTGTGAGCCGCTCTGAGATTCGGAGTGGAGGGTGGGATATAAATCCAATACCATCGTCATCGGCCGTTTTGTTGAAAAATAGGTGGCGGAGCTAATGAGCATAACTCGTAACCATATCCCTACTAGCAGAAAGCAACCCGATGCTACAAAAGAAGAGAGCCCTAGACGAGCGAGGCCTGCTTGGGCAGGCTAGAGATCCAGCCAGCCCAAGCAGGTCTCACTCACCTGGGGCTCTCCTTGGCCACACACACCCCCACAGTCAAAAGGCCAGCCAGCCACCCACTGCCCAAAATCACATGAGAAGTGGAGAAAGGGTGGCGTGGGCTTCTCCAGCGGTGAATGAGGGCTGCCGGGGGCGTGGCAAAGCCCCGGTGTCTGGCTGGCTGCCCGCTCTTCTAATCCAGGGATTGTTATGCAGCTGCACCTACGATTCAATGGACAAGGTAAGTGGGGAGAAGGGGAACCCTCAGAAATGTTCAGGAGCTGCGCTCCTCTGAGCTCCTGCTGAATCTCAGGCCCGATCATCATCCGTGGCTGCCGCTCACCATGTGACGGAGCAGCAACTAAAAGAGAAGGCCTGTTCGTTCCGTTCTGAGCACGGTTTGTACCGCCTGTGCTGGGCGGCTTTGAACGGCTAACCTGTGGTGCGACTCTTGTCTTGCCCACCTGCCGAAAGGGAACCGAAACATTCCTTCTCCGGTCGTGTTGTCGGGGAGCGGGTGGAATGCAGCAGCCGATGCTCAGAACAGCTCACTTTGTGCGGAGCCTCGAGAACTGGAGTTTTGCACGTCTTCCCAGGCTGCAGCTGTTTTTAGTCTGCCTCTCCCCGCCCCCCCCACACACACACCACCACCAGCCGCCTCCACCCGCAGCAGCACCGGTTTCCTCCTCGCTTCGGACTAAGATTGATGGAAGCCAAGAAAGATAAGTTTGGAGCGACGCAAGAGCAATTACCAATGTGGAATTATGCTGTAAGTAACATATATGCCAGGGATGGCCAAACTTGCCACATAGAATAAAGATTGACGTTTGAGAGCCGCAAGACGGGAAGGAAGGATGGAAAGGAAGGAAGGCAGATAGATGGTGGAGGGAGAAAGAGGTGGAAAGAAAGCAACTTTAACTTTAAATGCATTCTCCAAGCTGCCAGCTGGCTAGGCCTGGAGAAGTGATTTTAAATGCCTTCTGATCAGGTGTGGGGGCTTTGAGAGCCACACGATATGTGTGAAAGAGCCACATGTGGCTCCCGAGCCACAGTTTGGCCACCCCTGGTATATACCAAGAGATGATGTATTTTGTTCCGTTCCTTCCTTCCCTTTTTTTTTAATAAACGAAAAATCGATAACCAGAATTGGTTGAGGTTTGCATGGACCGATTCTTCCCGGTAGAATTTAGCACCCTCTTTTTTGAGCCTGCGCACCCCTTTGGAATTCTTACACAGCATGGGAGGTGCAGCCGCAAAATGGCTGCCGCAGGGGGTGGAGCCAGTCACAAAATGGTAGCTGCAGCTTACCTTCAGCCACACGGTGAAGATCCTTGTGCTGTGGCGCCAGCTGCACAGCCAATCAAATTTCTTATGCCCAATCAGAAGTCTTGCTGGGCAAAAGCCCAACCAGCCCCGCCCGCTTTCAAAAACACATTTGGTGGGCACCAAGAAAGGCGTCGGCAGGTGTCTTGGTATCCATGGGCACCACCACCTTGTGGACCCTGATATAGGGTTGCCAAGTCCAATTCAAGAAATATCTGGGGACTTTGGGGGTGGAGCCAGGAGACATTAGGGGTGCGGCCAAGATCAAGGCTGTGACAAGCATAATTGAACTCCAAAGGGAGTTCTGGCCATCACATTTAAAGGGATGGCATACGTTTTCAATTCCTTCGTTCCATAGGAAATAATGAAGGATAGGGGCACCTTCTTTTGGGGCTCATAGAATTGGACCCCCTGGTCCAATCTTTTTGAAACTTGGGGGGTATTTTGGGGAGAGGCACTAAATGCTAAACTGAAAATCTGGTGCCTCTACCCCAAACAACAGCCCCCCTGCAGAGCCCCAGATACCCGCAGATCAATTCTCCATGATTTTCTATGGGAATAAATATCCATAGGGAATAACAAGAGTTCCCAGCAGACATTTCCCTCCCCTCCCCCCGCTTTCTGATGACCCTGAAGCGGGGGGAGGGTCTCCAAACCGGGGGATCCCCTGCCCCCACCTGGGGATTGGCAACCCTACCCTGATATAGCATATATTCTTGATTTTGAAACCTACAAAACATTCACATCCGCTTATACAAAAGCAGGGCTCTTTCTGTAGCAGGAACTCCTTTGCATATTAGGCTACACAACCCTGGTGCAAGAGGGATCGAAAGGGTTCTTGGGGCATGCTTTACAGAAAGAATGTGGAACAGCCACCAGCAGCCCCAAGTTCAAACCACGCACAGTTATGCTCGTGTGCTAGAACACTTGCAGAGTGCAGGCCTCAGATTCAGCAGGAGCTCACAGGAGTGCAGCTTCTGAACCTTTCTGAGGGTTCCCCCTCCTCCTCCCCACCTACCTTGTCCATTGAATAGGAAGTGGAGCTGCATTACAATCCCTGGATTAGGAGAGCGGGCAGCCAGCCAGTCAACAGGGGTTTTGCCACGCCCCAGGCAGGCCTCATTAACCCCTGGAGAAGCCCATGCCACCCTTTCTCCACTTCTGATGTGATTTTGGGCGGCAGGTGGCTTGCTGACCTTTTGACTGAGGGCAGAGAGTCTCAGGCGAGCGAGGCCTGCTTGAGCTGACTGGATCTCTAGCCAGCCCAAGCAGGTCTCGCTCGCCCGGGGCTCTCTTTTCTTGCATCAGGTTGCTTTTGACTGGGGGGGGGCATATGCTAAAGAGTTATGCTAATGAGCTCCACCACTTATTTGTCTACAAAATGACCCCTGGCAGAGTGTATTTATTCTCGAGAGATCCCCCCTCGGGTGCCTCCTTCCAAATAAGGGACTTGCAATAATCAGTGTTTAGGCTGCAGAAACTTTTGGGGATTAAGAACCAACATGCCAACTAAGAGAAGCGATTGGATTTATACCCCGCCCTTTGCTAGCCAGAGGAGTCTCAAGAGTGGCTTACAAATCTCCTTTCCCTTCCCCTCTCTACAATAGACACCCTGTGAGGTCGGTGGGGCTGAGAGAAGAAGAAATTGGATTTATATCCCGTCCTCCACTCCGAATCTCAGAGCAGGTCACAATCTCCTTTCCCTTCCTCCCCCACAACAGACACCCTGTGAGGTGGGTGGGGCTGAGAGGGCTCTTCCCAGAAGCTGCCCCTTCAAGGACAGGGTCTCAGAACGGTCTATAATCTCCTTTCCCTTCCTCCCGCACAACAGACACCCTGTGAGGTGCATGGGATTTTGAGAGCTCTCCCAAAAGCTGCCCTTTCAAGGACACAGTCTCAGAGCAGCTCACAATCTCCTTTCCCTTCCTCCCCCACAACAGACACCCTGTGAGGTGCGTGGGACTGAGAGAGCTCTCCCAAAAGCTGCCCTTTCAAGGACAGAGTCTCAGAGCAGCTCACAATCTCCTTTTCCTTCCTCCCCCACAACAGACACCCTGTGAGGTGCATGGGACTTTGAGAGCTCTCCCAAAAGCTGCCCTTTCAAGGACAATCTCTGTCAGAGCTATGGCTGACCCATTCCAGAAGGTGCAAGTGGAGGAGTGGGGAATCAAACCCAGTTATCCCAGAGTGCACACTTAACCACTACACCAAATTGGCTCTCAACTGAATGCTCTCCCACAACTGCTCTCTAGCAGAACAGACTTGAGGAGAACTTGTGGCATCAGCAGGTGCATGTGGAGTGGGGAATCGAACCTGGATCTCCCAGATAAGAGTCCGTGCACTTCACCACTACATGAAATTGGCTCTCAATTATCCACTCATGTTAAGTTTGTCGCTTCTTAGGTATGCTGATAAGCATTCTTATCCTGGTTCCTCGACCTCTGCCTCTCTATGTTGATGTAGCTTGGCTCTTTCTTTATGAAAGGTTGATGTAGCTTGGCTCTTTCATTCTGAAAGGCTGATGTAGTTTGGCTCTTTCATTGGGACAAGTTGCTGAAACCTGTTGAATTTTATCAACTCCAAAACGTTTTAACTTTTTTTTTTGGCATGGATACAAAGATGCTCCTGCAGACACTACTGCTTGTTTGTGTGTGTGTGTGTGTGTGTGAGTGTGTACACGCATGTCACCAGTCTTCTTCCTGTTGGCCTCCCTCCCTAACTCTCCCCATCTTTCTGGAGCTTAATTTCGTCTTTGGTGAATAAATCCAGGCGGGCAGCCGTGTTGATCTGAAGCAGTGAAACAAAGCAGGAGTCAAGTAGCACCTTTAAGACCAAAAAAAGTTTTAGAATCATAGAGTTGGAAGGAACCTCCAGGGTCATCTAGTCCAACCCCCTGCACGATGCAGGAAATCCACAAATACCTACTCCAAATTCACAGGATCTCCATCGCTGTCAGATGGCCCTCTAGCCTCTGTTGAAAAACCTCCAAGGAAGGAGAGCCCACCACCTCCCGAGGAACCCCTTGCAGAATGCAAGAAACTCACAAACACCTCTCCCTAAATTCATAGGATCTTCACAGCTGTCAGATGGCCATCTAGCGTCTGTTGAAAAACCTCCAAGGAAGGAGAGCCCACCACCTCCAGAGGAAGCCTGTTCCACTGAGGAACCGCTCTCACCATCAGGAAGTTCTTCCTAATGTTGAGCCGGAAACTTTGATTTCATTTCAACCTATTGGTTCTGATCCTATCTCATTACATTTACTAAACCCACTTTCACCAATAGCTATATAGCCTCAGTATTCCGATGTATTTCTCTTTTAGAATAGCATATCAGAAAAATGCTTTTTTTGTATTGATATACTCAAATAAGGGATATTGGCTGTTTATCTCATTACATAATCCACTATTTTAATGCATTTTTTTTAAAAAATGGCAAACTAGAATGATGTTTTTATATGTGTGTTACATGTTTAAATTAAACCTCTGAGAACCTTATGCCCTCCTTTTGACCCAGAGCAGACTCTCATTTATTGCAAGATACTTAATGGACATCAGTCTGTTATTCTGGCGTTTATTACTGTTTTTGTTGTTTTAGCCAAGTGGATACGGGGCTGGCACTCACAAGGCCCCGGCTTGGGATTCTTTTAATCTGCTAAGGGACGTTTTCATGATTCTGCATGCTGATTCACTGCCCACTTTCTCTATATTTAGGACCGCTTGCCATTCCATGCTATCGTCTGATGAAGTGTGCTTAGAGCACGCGAAAGCTGACATTCTGAATAAAACTTGGTCGGTCTTAAAGGCGCCACTGGACTCTGTTTGGTGAACAGAGATGGCTAAGATCAGCATTCGTGCAGGACCGCAGAGAGGTTGGATATGCGTGCGCAGAAATGACTAGCTAATTGGTCCCCGACAGTTAATTTCTAAGTTTGGCACCTAAGATGCAAGCGTGCCACTCAGAGCAATTGATATACGGTAGGTCAGTTGCCCATTTTTAGAAGCAAGTCATAAGAACATAAGAGGAGCCATGTAGGATCAGGCCAATGGCCCATCCAGTCCAATACTCTGCGTCACTTAAGAGAAGCCATGTTGGATCAGGCCAATGGCCCATCCAATCCAACACTCTGTGTCACACATAAGAACATAAGAGAAGCCATGTTGGGTCAGGCCAGTGGCCCATCCAGTCCAACACTCTGTGTCACATAAGAACATAAGAGAAGCCATGCTGGATCAGATCAATGGCCCATCCAGTCTGACACTCTGTGTCACAAGAGAACATAAGAGAAACCACGTTGGATCAGGCCAGTGGCCCCTTGAGTCCAACACTCTGTGTCACATAAGAACAGAAGAGAAGCCATGTTGGATCAGGCCAATGGCCCATCCAATCCAACACTCTGTGTTACACAGTAGCCAAAAAACAAAACAAAACACACCAAGTGCCACCAGGAGGTTCACAAGTGGGGCTAGAAGCCCTCCCACTGTGCCCCCCCCCCAAGCATCACTGCCCCAGACAGTTCCAACAATATGCTGTGGCTAATAGCCACTGATGGACCTCTGCTACATATGCTTATCCAATCCCCTCTTGAAGCTGGCTATGCTTGTAGCTGCCACCACCTCCTGTGGCAGTGAATTCCACATGTTAATCACCCTTTGGGTGAAGAAGGACTTCCTTTTATCCGCTCTAACCCGACTGCTCAGCAATTTCATCGAATGCCCACGAGTTCTTGCATTGTGAGAAAGGGAGAAAAGGACTTCTTTCTCTACTTTCTCCATCCCATGCATCATCTTGTCAACCTCGATCATGCCGCCCCGCAGTCAACATTTCTCCAAGCTAGAGAGTCCCAAGTCCCATCATTTTGCTTGATCACACACAGCAGCATCGAGCCCCCCCTCCCCCAACTTCTTATGTACATGCCTCCCCAAACATCACAACGTCACAAAAGAACTTTGGTGGTTTTTTTTGTTTTTAATTGACAGAAATAAGTGGCGTCTTCAAAATATACTTTGTAGGAAAATGAAACAGTAATCTTTACAATCCAGTTTTTCCTCGTTTTAAAAATTCCAGTGTATATCAGACTCCTGCTGCGGGGCGTGGGTCTCCCACCGTGCGCCGCCAAAAATCTGTGCAAGGACTCGGGGTAGCCGTCAAACTCGTTACGATCGAACAGTATAAGGTCTGCACTGCAGTCAGTTCAGGTTATCGGCGGGGAGGGGGGCTTGCTTTGAAGACCAACGCAGGAAGAGCGGTGGTCCTGGGTGCGGGAGACAAGAATCATCTCTTTGCTCAATCCCACCCCCCCCCCCAAAAAAAAAATCGCTGAGCTCCTTGGGGTAATTCACACCTTTTGCCCCTCGACAAGTCAATACTGTAATGCAAATACAGAATCCCTTTTGTACCCTATCAATGTGATAAATAAATTGCAGCAATAGGAGAACTGGGGGAGGGGGGAGGGAATCTTTCGGCAATTTAACGAGCCGTCCACGCTCCCAAGTTTCTAGTCCCTGGGAGACACGATCTTGCGTGGCCCGGATTATCTGTTGCGTGGGGTTATTGCTGACTTTAGTTAATTTGCCCTAAATCAAGGCGGGTTAACTTTGCATAGTTTCCTGCTACGGTACATTGAGGGACGGTGGGAGGGGCCAGGTCAGCTTTCTGGAGAGCCCAAAGTGGTTTGAATATCCTGGG
This sequence comes from Heteronotia binoei, assembly GCF_032191835.1. Taxonomy (NCBI): domain Eukaryota; kingdom Metazoa; phylum Chordata; class Lepidosauria; order Squamata; family Gekkonidae; genus Heteronotia; species Heteronotia binoei. The sequence continues at coordinate 121,208,382 of NC_083230.1, forward strand.
CTGCAGCCACCGGGGTTAGCAGAGGACGCAGACACAGAGTGCTGTGAGACCTGCAAGCCTGCGTGTTTCTCTGTCCAGCCCCAGAGCGCTTCCGTCGATCTCACATGACGCTGCCTCACGCTGAATCAGGCCCTTGGGCCTGCAGGGCCGGTATTGTCAACTCAGACTGGCAGCAGCTCTCCAGGTCTCAGGCAGAGAAGTCTTCCAAATCTCCTACCACCTCGTCCTTTTCATTGGAGATGCCGGGGATTGAACCTGGGACCTTCTGCCTGCCAAGCTGTCCTGATCCTGTGCCTAGTGAGGCCTACAGGCTCCAGAGAAGCCTGCCTAGGAGTTACTACAGAAAGCCCACATCTCCCAGGATCCCCTCTGATTGGGTGGCCAGGTTTTGGAGGGGTGGGACCTGGGAGAGCATAAAAGGGCCAAGCACAGACAGGGTGGGTTCTCTCTGGGAAAGGCTGCAGGAGAGATCCCTTACCCAAGGGGTGTGTGGGTGCTCTGGGCCGTCCCTTGCAGACCCTGGCCAGAGTGGTGGCAGCCAGCAGAAGGCCCTCCTAAACCCTGCTGTGTGACACAAGCAGATGCTCTACCACTGAGCCATGGTGCCTTCCTTGAATAGAACTCTCACACAAAACTTCCTTGTATTGAATCAGACCATCAGGGGTCAGTACTGCCTACTCAGACTGGCAGTGGCTCTCCAGGGTCTCAGAGTGAGATCTTTCCCATCCCCTCCTGCCAGGTCCCTTTCACTGGACATGCCGGGGATTGAACCTGGGACCTTCTGCAAGCTGAGCGGATGCTCTACCACTGAGCTACAGCCCCACTTCATGGCTCTCCAGGGTCTCAGGTGGGGGTCTTTCCCGTCACCTCCTGCCTGGTCCTTTTAACTGGAGATGCCGGGGATTGAACCAGGGACCTTCTGCATGCTGAGCAGATGCTCTGCCACTGAGCCACAGCCCCACTTCATGGCTCTCCAGAGTCCCAGAGTGAGGTCTTTCCCATCCCCTCCTGCCTGGTCCCTTTTACTGGAGATGCCGGGGATTGAACCTGGGACCTTCTGCAAGCTGAGCGGATGCTCTGCCACTGAGCTACAGCCCCACTTCATGGCTCTCCAGGGTCTCAGAGTGAGGTCTTTCCTATCCCCTCCTGCCTGGTCCCTTTTACTGGAGATGCCGGGGATTGAACCTGGGACCTTCTGCAAGCTGAGCGGATGCTCTACCACTGAGCTACAGCCCCACTTCATGGCTCTCCAGGGTCTCAGGTGGAGGTCTTTCCCGTCACCTCCTGCCTGGTCCTTTTAATTGGAGATGCCGGGGATTGAACCAGGGACCTTCTGCATGCTGAGCAGATGCTCTGCCACTGAGCCACAGCCTCACTTCATAGCTCTCCAGGGTCTCAGAGTGAGGTCTTTCCCATCCCCTCCTGCCTGGTCCCTTTAACTGGAGATGCCGGTGATTAAACCTGGGACCTTTCGCACGCCAAGGGTCTCTTGATCCTATGGACCCAACGGCAGCCCCTTTGGCTGCGTTCAGACTCGTCTATCTTTTACCGTTGTTGGGAGTTCTTTTTTCTAATGAATTGTTAAGCTTTTTTTTTTTTAAGTGGAGGATGGGGTTTCCTAAGTATCCTTTGCCCTAAATCTCCCTTTACCTGTAAGAACTGTTCTCATAAACTTTTTTTATTTACAATACAAGGAGACTCCCAAGAATCCAGCCCTCTCTCTCCCCTCCCCCACATGGCACTAGCTGGTGCAAAGATAAAAGCGTCTTTTGCTGTGTGGCATTTATCGCATCCTTCATCGCTCTCTTCTGAATGGGGCCGGACAGAACAATCACTGTTATTTCCTCTCAGATTATTTGTCTTGGCTGGCAAAGGGCAGTGCCCTTGATTTTGTCCTCTCTCTGTGGGTATATTTTAAGGCATATTGTTGTAAGAACATCAGAAGAGCCTTGCCGGATCAGCCCAGAGGTCCGTCTAGTCCAACATCCCATCTCACACAGTGGCCAACCACTTCCTCTCAAGGGCCAACAACAGGGCAGAGAGACCAAGGCCTTCATAAGAACATCAGAAGAGCCCTGCTGGATCAGACCAGTGAGGGTCCACCTAGTCCAGCCTCTTGTCTCACACAGTGACCAACCAGTTCCTCTGGAGGGCCAACAAAGCATAGAGGCAGAGGCCTTCATAAGAACCTCAGAAGAGTCCTGCTGGATCAGACCAGTGAGGGTCCACCTAGTCCAGCCTCTTGTCTCACACAGTGACCAAACAGTTCCTCTGGAGGGCCAACAACAAAGCATAGAGGCGGAGGCCTTCATAAGAACCTCAGAAGAGCCCTGCTGGATCAGACCAGCGAGGGTCCACCTAGTCCAGCCTCTTGTCTCACACAGTGACCAACCAGTTCCTCTGGAGGGCCAACAACAAGGCATAGAGGCAGAGGCCTTCATAAGAACATCAGAAAAGCCCTGCTGAATCAGAACAGTGGTCCATCTACTCCAGCATCCCATCTCACACAATGGCCAGCCAGTTCATCTGCATGGCCAACAATAGGGCGGAGAGAATGCCACACCCAGAATTGCAATGGTTACAATTTTCAACGTTGTGCTGGGTTCGACTCACTCAGTGAGAACCTTCCATGCACAACCTGGAATGTTACGGGATTTTTGGTTCCGATTAAATCCGTTTCAAGCACAAGATGAAATCTTGCTAAAGTTTTCTAGCTCTATTTACAATGGGCTCCCCCCCCCCCCCATTCTCATTTACGTCGTTTGTAAGTTCCTGGGTCTTCTGTGTTTTCTGCATGCGTTTTTGTCCCTCCAGTGGCCAATTCGATATTACACAGTTTTATATCTGGCAGCCCTCCTCCGCTTGCAGTTTAAACCTGCAGGGAGATGGGCCAGACATAAACCGATGTAAGACTGGTCTTAGCAGTAGTCTGTGCGAAAAGGATCTAGGGGTTTTAGTGGATCATACGCTGAACATGAGTCAACAGTGTGATGCGGTGGCTAAAAAGGCAAATGCAATTTTGGGCTGCATCAACAGAAGTATAGTGTCCAGATCATGTGAAGTGATGGTATCACTTTACTCTGCTCTGGTTAGACCTCACCTGGAGTATTGTGTTCAGTTTTGGGCACCATATTTTAAGAAGGATCTAGACAAGCTGGAATGGGTCCAGAGGAGGGCGACAAAGATGGTGAGGGGTCTGGAGACCAAGTCCTATGAGGGAAGGTTGAAGGAGCTGGGCATGTTTAGCCTGGAGAGGAGGCGGCTGAGAGGTGATAGGATCACCATCTTCAAGTCCTTGAAGGGCTGTCATATAGAGGATGGTGTGGAATTGTTTTTTGTGGCCCCAGAAGGTCAGACCAGAACCAGTGGGTTGAAATTAAATCAAAAGAGTTTTTGGCTCAACATTAGGAAGAACTTCCTGACTGTTAGGCTTCCTCGGGAGATGGTGGGCTCTCCTTCCTTGGAGGTTTTTAAACAGAGGCTAGATGGCCATCTGAGAGCAATTAAGATCCTGTGAATTTAGGGGGAGGTATTTGTGAGTTTCTTGCATTGTGCAGGGGGTTGATGACCCTGAAGGTCCCTTCCAACTCTATGCTTCTATGATCCCCCCCACCCCCTTGCAGTTTAAACCTGCAGGGAGATAGACCAGGCATAAACCGATGTAATATTGAATTGACCAGCAGAGGGAGCCAAACAGGTGTGAACTGCAGGGAGATAGACCAGGCATAAACTGATGTAATATTGAATTGACCAGCAGAGGGAGCCAAACAGGTGTGGAACAGAACTTCCCTGCCCCCAAAAGAAGGAGAAACCTACAAGCAAGGAAAATGAAGATGCGGGAAAGTCAAATGTCCGCAGGAGCTTGTTGTTTTGAAACGAGGAAATTAAAAAGGGCCTCTCTGGTTCAAAAGTTGGTTTTGCTGTGTCAGGGACAGGCTCTTGACTACCCAAAGCTCTTTAGCGAATGATTCACAAAACCACCACCGTGGCAAACACCTAAAAACATTCTGCATTAACACATTCCTTTAACTGGTGGAAACTAGGGCTTTTTTTTGTAGCAGGAACTCCTTTGCATATTAGGCCACACCCCTCTGGTGTAGCCAATCCTCCAAGAGCTTACAGGGCTCTTAGTGCAGGGCCTACTGGAAGCTCCCGGAGGAATGGCTACATCAGGGTGTGTGTGGCCTAATAGGCAAAGGAGTTCCTGCTACAAAAAAAGCCCTGGTGGAAAGAGTCTTTTTATCAGCGAGTTTTAAAAAAGGTTTTTAAAAAAAGAACTGCATATTTAGTTGCTGGTGATAATGGGGTATTGTGAGGTGGGGTGAGGGGAATTAAACCCCCCCCCCCAGCAGATTTCAGTCTTGATTTCTTTTCCTGCTAGGCACCCATATTTCTACACACAGGTGCCGGCTCTAAACAACTACACGGGCTTATGTACAAACAATGCATCTCAAAGGCACACATCCTTCCCCCCCCCCCCTTTAAGGAAAGGGCGACGCCTTTACCCAGCAGCACACAACACTGCTGCAGTTGAGTGTTTAAAAGGTGCCGCTGTAACCAGGGGGGGGGGGCAATTCTAGCAGAAGCTCTTTTGCATATTAGGCCATGCCCCCTTATGTTGCCAATCCTCTGAGAGCTTAGAAGGCTTTTTTTTGTAAGCTCTCGGGGGATTGGCGACATCAGGGGTGTGTGGCCTAATATGCAAAGGAGCTCCTGCGAGAATCCCACCCCCGGCTGTAACTGCCTTTGACCCCCTTTTCCCATTTTGCCTCAAAGTAGAAAGCCTTAAATCTTTACTGTGAGTCTTCCTCCCCGCGCCTGGCGGAGATCTTTCCATCGAACCCTCGTCCATCAAACTCTCTGTGTCGGAACCTTTTGCCGTTGCCTGCCTGGATCGCCAACAAATTCCCCGCCGCTCAAAATCCGATTGACAAGGCAAAAAAAAGGCGTGCGTACGACTGGTCCAGAAACACTACCAGACGTGCAAGGCGACGCATCTCTCTGTGGCTGCCAAATCCCCCAACTCATTCTTGCAGACGTAACTAGAATAAGTTCCCTCTCATCGTTGTAGGCTTTCTTTGGGGTCCTCGCTTTGATATTTTGAAAGATGGGGGGGGGGAGGAGATACAGTGAAATCAAGGGGGCAGAGGGCTCCAGATCTGGGTCACCGGAAAAGAGGAGGGTAATAAGTATTAAAGCTACAAACCCCCACCGCCTATAGGAATCCAAAGATCCTGGACTCAACCAGAGTCCAAAAGTGACTCAAGATCATGTGAAGGAGGTCTTTTTTTTCTGTAGCAGGAACTCCTTTGCATATTAGGCCACACCCTCTGATGTAGCCAATCCTCTAGGAGCTTACAGTAGGCCCTGTACAAAGAGCCCTGTAAGGAATTCTAGCAGGACCTCCTTTGCCTATTAGGCTATACCCTCCTGATGTAGCCAATCCTCCTGGACCTTCCAGCAGGCCATGCTCAAAGAGCTCTATAAGCAGGGGTGGAATTCTAGCAGGACCTCCTTTGCATATTAGGCCACACCCCCTGAAGTAGCCAATCCTCCTGGGCTTACAGTAGGCCCTGTGCTAAGAGCCCTGTAAGCTCTTGGAGGATTGGCTACATCAGGGGTGTGTAGCCTAATATGCAGGGGTGGAATTCTAGGAGAGGTCCTTTGCATATTAGACTCAAGAGCATGTGAAGGAGGTCTTCCTTATAAGACCTCCTATAAGGAATTCTAGCAGGACCTCCTTTGCCTATTAGGCCCCACCCCCCTGATGTAGCCAATCCTCCAGGAGCTTACAGCAGGCCATGCTCTAAGAGCCCTATAAGCAGGGGAGGAATTCTAGAAGGACCTCCTTTGCATATTAGGCCCCACTCCACTGATGTAGCCAATACTTCTGGAGCTTCCAGAAGGCCCTGTGCTAAGAGGTCTGTAAGCTCCAGGGGGATTGGCTACATCAGGGCTGTGTGGCCTAATATGCAAAGGAGTCCCTGCTACAAAAAAAAAAAAATGTCCTGATGTGAAGTAACAGCGGTCCTGTTTGTTCCTCATTTTAGAGGGGGTCACCGGGCACCGCCTGCCCGATCTTTTTCACCCTGCGGGGCTAGAAACTTTCCTGTTCAAAACCCCCCAGCCAGGCCTCCTTCAGGTCGATTTCGGAACGATTTGCGCCCAACACACTCTGAACGACTCCTATGGACCCTTCGCATCTCGAAAAGCAACGGTTTCGCCTACAGGTTGCCCGATTCTGCCTGCCTCACTTAATGCTTAAACAGAGGCACAGTTTGTGTGTGTGTGGGGGGGGGGGCGTGAAATACATATCAGTGCACATATAATTTTGGGTACAAGCTAGTGGGAGTTCTCTGGGTTTTTTTTTTTTTAAAGTTGTGGCCGTGGCAGATGCCTAACGTGAGACTCTCTGCTCTTATGAAAACAATGCTCTCTCCACTCCCCCCGCTCTGTCGGCACTTGCGGCTGCGATTTCAGTTTTCCTTTTTCTTTCTTTCTTTCTTATTTTGCTTAGTGTGAAGTCCGTTCTCTCTCTGTGTGTTTCTGTTTTTGGAATTATAAATGTGTGTCCTCTTCCTCCTCCAGATCCTCTTTCGTTAGGTTGTCCATCGGGACGATCCAGCTGTCTCCCAGCTCCCCGTTCAGGTTCACCTTCTTCTCCTGCATCTCTGAGGAGGTCTCCATCACCTCCAAGGTGGGGTTGTCGTGGTAGCCATTCTCCATGGTTTGCAGCTCCTCTGTCAGGCGTTGCTGGAAAATAGAGAGGAAATCAGAGAATCCTAGAGTTGGAAGGGACCTCCAGGGTCATCTGGTCCAGCCCCCTGCACAATGCAGGAAACTCACAAACACTTCCCCCTAAATTCACAGGATCTTCATTGCTGTCAGATGGCCATCTAGCCTCTGTTGAAAAACCTCCATGGAAGGAGAGCCCACCACCTCCCGAGGAACCCCTTGCACAATGCAGGAAACCCACAAACACCTCCCCCTAAATTCACAGGATCTTCATTGCTGTCAGATGGCCATCTAGCCTCTGCTGAAAAACCTCCAAGGAAGGAGAGCCCACCACCTCCCGAGGAACCCCTTGCACAATGCAGGAAACCCACAAACACCTCCCCCTAAATTCACAGGATCTTCATTGCTGTCAGATGGCCATCTAGCCTCTGTTGAAAAACCTCCAAGGAAGGAGAGCCCACCACCTCCCGAGGAACCCCTTGCACAATGCAGGAAACCCACAAACACCTCCCCCTAAATCCACAGGATCTTCATTGCTGTCAGATGGCCACCTAGCCTCTGTTGAAATACCTCCAAGGAAGGAGAGCCCACCACCTCCTGAGGAAGCCTGTTCCACTGAGGAACCGCTCTAACGGTCAGGAAGTTCTTCCTAATGTTGAGCCAGAAACTCTTTGGATTTAATCTCAACCCACTGGTTCTGGTCCGACCTTCTGGGGCAACAGAAAAGAATTCTGCACCATCCTCTACATCAGGGGTGTCGAACTCATTTGTTATGAGGGCCGGATCTGACCTAAATGAGACCTTGTCAGGCCGGGCCCCGTTGGACTGAGCCATTTGTGTACCACTTTAAGATTAGGTAGCAGAGATATAAACTTTATAAAGGACACGGACAAAGACAATTACAGTTTTGTTTTGTTTTTTAAAAAACCCTTTGAAATAAAACATGCTTAAAACGTTAGCACTCATTGGTCTTCAAGGTGCTTTCTTTGTATTTCTCCCATGGGATCCAGGGAACTGGGCCAAAGGAAGCTCTGGCTCTTTCCTTCCTTCCCCAGGGGCTCAGGAGGGAGAGGAGCCTCAGCCAATAGAAGGAAGAGAGGCTTGGCTCAGTAGCTGTGCTGTGTGATTGAGAGAGCCTGGCAAAGCAAACTCTGCCTCCCCCACTTCCTCCTCAAGGGAGGAGCCTTAGTAAATGGAGAAAGTAGAGGTTTTGCTCTGTAGTTCCTGTGCGATTGAGTGTGTTGTTACGCAGAAGGAAACGAGAGCGAGGGAGAAGGACGCAGATGACAGCCGGTAGCTCAGGGGCCTGATAGATTTGACACCCTGCTCTAGATGACAGCCCTTCAAGTACTGGAAGATGGTGATCGTATCGCCTCTCAGCCACCTCCTCTCCAGGTTAAACAAGAGGATGGCACAGTGTGATCAAAGCGGAGGCTCTACCAGTGAGCCACAGTCTGACCCCCAAAGGAACCTGTGAGCTTCTCGAGTTGTTGTTGGGTTTTTTTGCCCTGTAATGTTGCTCCGGTCCGGCAGAAACGTGGGCGAGAGGAAACGCCTCTGCCCCAGCAGGAAGATTCATTTCTCCACCAGGTGGAGTGCAGAGCTCTAAGGGGGCTCCTTGTAAAGAGGGCAAAGGAGCTCCATGCATGCTTCTCAGGGGTCGTTTCGCCGAAAAAGAGGTGCTGGAACTCATTTGCACATGCTGCACAGCCCTGGACATCACCGGAAGGTGTTCTAAATAATATCAGCTCAGCGCGTACCTTCAAATGCTTCTTGAATTATGTCGTCATAAAACCTTGCTCCCCATCAGAAGTTCAATTTTTTTTCCCTCCCGTGTAGCCACAGTGACAGGAGGAAGATTTTCATCTTGTCTGCTTTCTATGTTTTGGTTTATTTCCTCGTTTTATGGGGGGGGGGGGTCAAAAGAGATCAGCAAAATTCTCACAGGGGGTTTGAACGAGTGAGCCCAGAATTAAGTATTCTTGTTTGGGGGAGGGGGGATAAGAAAGAAGGAGCACAATAGAAATGAGAAGTTCTGGAGCTCCACTCCTGTTCAAAATGAGGCCGGATGTTTCTAGATATGACCTCCCTCACAGCCCAAAGCACTTCATGTGCACAAACTCCTTCTCAATCTAAAGCTAAGATCGTCCCACAGCTATTCCTGACTGCTTGGAAATAAATGTAGTTGCTGAGATATAAGCCCTTACTATCAGAGTGAACTCTGTGGGGCTTCTGCCCTCTGCTGGCCACTGGATGTAAAAACAGCTTGCTGCCTCCAAACTGAGGGGAGAAAAGTCTTTGGTTTTCTGAGGTGCTGGCTTTAGGAACGTAAGAGAAGACGTGTTGGATCAGGCCAGTGGCCCATCCAGTCCAACACTCTGTGTCACATAAGAGAAGCCCTGTTGGATCAGGCCAGTGGCCCATCCAGTCCAACACTCTGTGTCGCAAAAGAACATAAGAGAAGCCCTGTTGGATCAGGCCAATGGCCCATCCAGTCCAACACTCTGTGTCACATAAGAACATAAGAGAAGCCATGCTGGATCAGGCCAATGGCCCATCCAGTCCAACACTCTGTGTCACATAAGAGAAGCCATGCTGGATCAGGCCAATGGCCCATCCAGTCCAACACTTTGTGTCACATAAGAACATAAGAGAAGCCATGCTGGATCAGGCCAATGGCCCATCCAGTCCAACACTCTGTGTCACATAAGAACAGAAGAGAAGCCATGTTGGATCAGGCCAATGGTCCATCCAGTCCAACGCTCTGTGTCACATAAGAACATAAGAGAAGCCATGTTGGATCAGGCCAATGGCCCATCCAGTCCAACACTCTGTGTCACATAAGAACATAAGAGAAGCCATGCTGGATCAGGCCAATGGCCCATCCAGTCCAACACTCTGTGTCACATAAGAACACAAGAGAAGCCATGTTGGATCAGGTGCTGAACTGGATGTTGTGTTGAACTGGATGGGCCATTGGCCTGATCCAACGTGGCTTCTCTTATGTTCTTATGTGACACAGAGTGTTGGACTGGATGGGCCATTGGCCTGATCCAACATGGCTTCTCTTATGTTCTTATATGACACAGAGTGTTGGACTGGATGGGCCATTGGCCTGATCCAACATGGCTTCTTGTGCTCTTATGCTGGATCTTAACAGAGCCCTAGAAGATGTACAGCACAGAGTTTCTCAGTCACACATGCAGACTGGTTACCTGGTCTTTCCTTTGGGAAATGCGCTGGTGGCAACAGCCATAGATGGCGGCCACGAGGAGAAGGGACGCCGCCATGCAGACGATGGTGATGATCAAGGGCATGCTGAACCGGTCCTCGCTGTCCATGTCTGAGTACTGGCCGGCGTAGCTGACGTTCACTCCAAGCTGCAGAAGGAAAACGGAGCCAGGGGGATGAAATGGCTGGGGGCAAAAGCATCCCTGCTGGAAAGTAAGGGGGAACAGAAGCCACACTGGGGGAGTGATGGTTTTAGTACCCCATCCTGTGAGCTAGTTCAGTCTGGCCTCAGTTCCTCTTGGCGTTCCTGTGACTACCTGCAACCACGGTCATCCTGCCGCTGCCCTAGAACCGACATAGATCTAGGCAAGCTGTATAGCAGGAGTGGCTGAACTTGTTTAACGTAAGAGCCACACAGAATAAATGTCAGATGTTTGAGAGCCGCAAGAGAAGGAAGGAAGGAAAATGGAGGGAGACGAAGGAAGGAAGAAAAACGGAGGGAGAGGAAGGAAGGAAAGAAAGAAGGAAGGAAGGAAGGAAGGAAAATGGAGGGAGAGGAAGGAATGTAAATGGAGGGAGAGGAAGGAAGGAAGGAAGAAAAACGGAGGGAGAGAAAGGAAGGAAAGAAGGAAGGAAGGAAATGTAATGGAGGGAGAGGAAGGAAGGAAGGAAGAAAAACGGAGGGAGAGAAAGGAAGGAAAGAAGGAAGGAAGGAAAATGGCGGGAGAGGAAGGAAGGAAGGAAAATGGAGGGAGAGGAAGGAATGTAAATGGAGGGAGAGGAAGGAAGGAAGGAAGAAAAACGGAGGGAGAGAAAGGAAGGAAGGAAGGAAATGTAATGGAGGGAGAGGAAGGAAGGAAGAAAAACGGAGGGAGAGAAACGGAGGGAGAGAAAGGAAGGAAAGAAGGAAGGAATGTAAATGGAGGGAGAGGAAGGAAGGAAGGAAGAAAAACGGAGGGAGAGAAAGGAAGGAAAGAAGGAAGGAAGGAAAATGGCGGGAGAGGAAGGAAGGAAGGAAGGAAAATGGAGGGAGAGGAAGGAAAGAAAGAAAGAAGGAAGGAAAGTGGAGGGAGAGGAAGGAAGGAAAGAAGGAAGGAAGGAAGGATGGATGGGAAATGGCGGGAGAGGAAAGAAGGAAGAAAGGAAGAAAAATGGAGGGAGAGGAAAGAAGGAAGAAAGGAAGAAAAATGAAGGGAGAGGAAGGAAGAAAGAAGGAAGGAAGGAAAATGGAGGGAGAAGAAGGAAGGAAGGAAGGAAAATGGAGGGAGAGGAAGGGAAAGAAGGAAGGAAAATGGAGGGAGAGGAAGGAAGGAAGGAAGGAAGGAAAGAAAGAAAGAAAGAAAGAAAGAAAGAAAGAAAGAAAGAAAGAAAGAAAGAAAGAAAGAAAGAAAGAAAGAAAGAAAGAAAGAAAATGGAGGAAGAGGAAGGAAGGAAGGAAAATGGAGGGGAAGGAAGGAAAATAGATGGAGGTAGAGGAAGGATCACACTTCTGGAATATGGGGCTTTGGAAAAGGTACTGATCCATGGCATTCTCTGAACGTTGTGGGTGAGGCGGGTGTTAACTAATGTTCCCTCTAAGCTGCAGAGCCTTGTGAGCAAAAATTCTACTTTGTGAGCTCCTGGCATTAAAGTTGCGAGCTACTGCATACATTAGTGTGCTCTGGGGTCATCCTTCCTGAGCTAAGACCAAAATGTGTAAGCTGAGCTGGAGGCTAAAAATCTGTGAGCTAGCTCATGCTAACTCAGCTTAGAGGAACACTGGTGGTAACATACCATAAGGAGTCTGTGCTGGACAACCTTTCTTGATGGCTGGTGAAGGAAACTGCACAACTGAAGTCATTTCCACCTCAGTGTGATGAAGGAGTTCACAGTCACCCATACAGAGTCTAGAATAGAGGTCCACAACCTTTTTGAGCCGGAGGGCACGTTTGGAATTATGGCACATCGTGGTGTGCACAGCCCCCAAAAACGGCTGCCCAAAATGGCTGCCCCAGGAGGCGGAGTCAGCCACAAAATGGCTGCCACATCATACCATCAGTCACATGATGGAAATCCTTGTGCAGTGGGGGCAAGTGCTGCTAAAGCAATGTGTTTTAAAAACCTGGACTGCCAATAAAATCTCCAGCAGCCAATGAGAAGCCTTCTTGGGGGAAAACCCCCCATCTGGCCCCACTCATGTTCTAAAAGCTGGAAAGGTTTTGGCGAGCACCAAGATGCCCCATTGGGGACTCCGGTCTAGATATTTGAAATAGCCAAAATCACACCAGAATTATCTTCTCTTACCTTCTTTAATTCTCCTTCCTTTATTTTCAGAGATTCAAACAGCTCCTCAGCCACAGAATTTACTAATGGGAAAAAGCAAAAGGGAAGGGGGTTGGGGAGAGATGGTCACTGTTTGTGGAGCCCATGGAAAGCATACAGCCTGCTTTATAAAAAGAATCCCGCAGAAGACGCAAGGAAGCGTGCAGAAGCGAAGGCTTCTGCCCCCTCCCTTGGGCTGAGGTCTTTCCCATCACCTTCTGCCTGGCCTGACCTAGCAGGTTTATTTTATTTTTTGGTACGAATAATTTTATTGTATTATTAAACAGCATGGTTTTTTTTTAACCATTACAAATTTGTATATACCGGGGGTGGCCAACTGTAGCTTCTCTTATGTTCTTATGTGACACAGAGTGTTGGACTGGATGGACCATTGGCTTGATCCAACATGGCTTCTCTTATGTTCTTATGTGACACAGAGTGTTGGACTGGATGGGCCACTGGCCTGATCCAACATGGCTTCTCTTATGTTCTTATGTGACACAGAGTGTTGGACTGGATGGGCCACTGGCCTGATCCAACATGGCTTCTCTTATGTTCTTATGTGACGCAGAGTGTTGGACTGGATGGGCCACTGGCCTGATCCAACATGGCTTCTCTTATGTTCTTATGTGACGCAGAGTGTTGGACTGGATGGGCCACTGGCCTGATCCAACATGGCTTCTCTTTTGTTCTTTTGTGACACAGAGTGTTGGACTGGATGGGCCATTGGCCTGATCCAGCATGGCTTCTCTTATGTGACACAGAGTGTTGGACTGGATGGGCCACTGGCCTGATCCAGCATGGCTTCTCTTATGTGATACAAAGTGTTGGACTGGATGGGCCACTGGCCTGATCCAACAGGGCTTCTCTTATGTTCTTATGTGACACAGAGTGTTGGACTGGATGGGCCATTAGCCTGATCCAACATGGCTTCTCTTATGTTCTTATGTGACACAGAGTGTTGGACTGAATGGGCCATTGGCCTGATCCAACATGGCTTCTCTTATGTTCTTATGTGACACAGAGTGTTGGACTGGAGGGGCCACTGGCCTGATCCAACACGGCTTCTCTTCTGTTCTTATGTGACGCAGAGTGTTGGACTGGATGGGCCACTGGCCTGATCCAACATGGCTTCTCTTATGTTCTTATGTGACGCAGAGTGTTGGACTGGATGGGCCACTGGCCTGATCCAACATGGCTTCTCTTATGTTCTTTTGTGACACAGAGTGTTGGACTGGATGGGCCATTGGCCTGATCCAGCATGGCTTCTCTTATGTGACACAGAGTGTTGGACTGGATGGGCCACTGGCCTGATCCAGCATGGCTTCTCTTATGTGATACAAAGTGTTGGACTGGATGGGCCACTGGCCTGATCCAACAGGGCTTCTCTTATGTTCTTATGTGATACAGAGTGTTGGACTGGAGGGGCCATTGGCCTGATCCAACATGGCTTCTCTTCTGTTCTTATGTGACACAGAGTGTTGGACTGGATGGGCCACTGGCCTGATCCATCATGGCTTCTCTTCTGTTCTTATGTGACACAGAGTGTTGGACTGGATGGGCCATTGGCCTGATCCAGCATGGCTTCTCTTCTGTTCTTATGTGACACAGAGTGTTGGACAGTGTGGGCCACTGGCCTGATCCAACATGGCTTCTCTTATGTTCTTATGTGACACAGAGTGTCAGACTGGATGGGCCATTGGCCTGATCCAACAGGGCTTCTCTTATGTTCTTATGTGACACAGAGTGTTGGACTGGATGGGCCATTGGCCTGATCCAACAGGGCTTCTCTTATGTTCTTCTGTGACACAGAGTGTTGGACTGGAGGGGCCACTGGCCTGATCCAACACGGCTTCTCTTATGTTCTTTGATTGGCTGTGCCAATTTTTGAGGCAGGCAAACTAGGCGGTTGCTTGGGGCACCGGGAGGGGGGGAGCCCAATTTTGCGCCCCCACCCTCTTGGCGCCCTAGTTTGTCTAGTGGGCAAGCCGGCCCGGAGTGGCGGCAGGGCCCTGATCGGAAGATCTCCGCTCCAGCTCTCGTGGCTGTCCAAGACGGACGTGGCACTTACTTTGCACCGAGACGCCGAGGATCGCCACAGCGTTGGGATCACTCGCGACGGAGGCCAGCTGCACCAGGCAATGGTCTCGGTTTCGGTTGAAGTTGGGCTTCTGGGCTTTGCAGAGCATGTCAAGCAGCGGTTCTTCCAGGGAGCTCTTGATCAAGTCTTCCTGTAGGACAAAGAAAGCGCATCAACGCAGGGCTGTGTTTGCTGCCGTCTGATGTATGGTCTTGACTCCCGAGGGGAATACATTCGAACAGTTTCCCATCCCCTCAGTGTTAAGGGTCCGTGGCCCCTCTCAAATGAAGCAGATGATGAAGAGTTGGGTTTATACCCCGCCCTTCGCTCGGAGTCTCAGAGTGACTTACAATCACCTTCCCTTCCTCCCGTAGAATCACAGAGTCATAGAGTTGGAAGGGACCTTCAGGGTCATCTAGTCCAACCTCCTGCACAATGAAGGAAACTCACAAAGACCTCCCCCTAAATTCACAGGATCTTCATTGCTGTAGATGGCCATCCAGCCTCTGTTGAAAAACCTCCAAGGAAGGAGAGCCCACCACCTCCCGAGGAACCCCCTGCACAATGAAGGAAACTCACAAAGACCTCCCCCTAAATTCACAGGATCTTCATTGCTGTAGATGGCCATCCAGCCTCTGTTGAAAAACCTCCAAGGAAGGAGAGCCCACCACCTCCCGAGGAACCCCCTGCACAATGCAGGAAACTCACAAACACCTCCCCCTAAATTCACAGGATCTTCATTGCTGTAGATGGCCATCCAGCCTCTGTTGAAAAACCTCCAAGGAAGGAGAACCCACCACCTCCCGAGGAAGCCTGTTCCACTGAGGAATCGCTCTAACGATCAGGAAGTTCTTCCTAATGTTCCTAAAGAGCCGGAAACCCTATTGATTTAAATTCAACCCACTGGTTCTGGTCCTACCTTCCGGGGTCACAGAAAACAATTTTGCACCATCCTATATATGGGAGCCCTTCAGGGACTTGAAGATGGTGATCATATCTCTCAGCTGCCTCCTCATAGAATCATATAGTTGGAAGGAACCTCCAGGGTCATCTAGTCCAACCCCCTGCACAGTGCAGGAAACTCACGAACACCTCCCCCTAAATTCACAGGATCTTCATCGCTGTCAGATGGCCATCCAGCCTCTGTGGAAAAACCTCCAAGGAAGGAGACCCAGCATCTCCTGAGGAAGCCTGTTCCACTGAGGAACCGCTCTAACGGTCAGGAAGCCATGTTGGATCAGGCCAATGGCCCATGCAGTCCAACACTCTGTGTCACATAGTGGCAAATACACACACACACATATAGATATATATATATAGAGATAGATAGATAGATAGATAGATAGATAGATAGATAGATAGATAGATAGATAGATAGATAGATAGATAGATAGATAGATAGATAGATAGATAGATAGATAGATAGATAGAGATATATATGCACACACACTGTGGCTAATAGCCACTGATGGACCTCTGCTCCATATTTTTATCTAAACCCCTCTTGAAGCTGTCTATGCTTGTGGCCGCCACCACCTCCTGTGGCAGTGAATTCCACATGTTAATCACCCTTTGGGTGAAGAAGTACTCCCTTTTAGCCGTTTTAACCCGACTGCTCAGCAATTTCATTGAATGCCCACCAGTTCTTGTATTGTGAGAAAGGGAGAAAAGTTTCTCCCTCATGTTGAGCCGGAAACTCTTTCTGATTTAATTTCAACCCATTGGTTCCGGTCCTACCTTCCGGGGCCACAGAAAACAATTCCACCCCATCCTCTATAGGACAGCCCTTCAAGGACTTGAAGATGGTGATCCTCTCACCTCTCAGCCGCCTCCTCTCTTCTCCGTGGGGCTTCGGTTGGATTTCACACTATCTGCTTCCTCTTTTTTGCATGGCAAACAGAAACCAATCTTTAGAGGATCTTCTTTGCTGTGCGAAAGAGGCGGATCAAGTGGCAGCCCCCCCCCTCCGCCCCAGATAGTGTGAAATCCGGCGGAAGCCCCACTGAGAAGGGAAGAGAGCGGCATACGACTGGTGGGGAATCGGTCTATATTTTCCCCTTCCCTTCCCTCCCTTTTCCCCCTTTACTGACCCAAACCAATAAATACTATATAAAAGCCTTTGGGTCAGCCAAAAGGAGGGAGGCAGAACAGGCGAGAACGGAGCGGATCCTCTGTTGTTGCAGAGAAAGTGGGCAAAGGAAACCTTCTCTCCGTCTCCCCAGAGATTAGAACTCGAGCGCAGCTAATGAAGCTGATGGGCGGGAGGTTCAGAACGTGAGAACAGAAAATTCTACTTTGCCCAGCTGCCCCCAGGCTTCTTTCTGATTGGCCGGTGGATATTTGATTGGCTGTGCCAATTTCTGAAAACGTTGCTTTGGCAGCAGCTATCACCACACAGAGCCCCGTGGCGCAGAGTGGTAAAGCTGCAGTACTGCAGTCGGAGCCCTCTGCTCACGACCTGAGTTAGATCCTGGCGGAAGCTGGTTCACGTAGCTGGCTCCAGGTTGACTCAGCCTTCCATCCTTTCGAGGTCGGTCAAATGAGCCCCCAGCTTGCTGGGGGGAAAGCGTAGATGACTGGGGAAGGCAAGGGCAAACCACCCCGTAAAAAGTCTGCCGTGAAAACGTTGTGAAAGCAACGTCGCTGCAGAGTCGGAAACGACTGGTGCTTGCACAGGGGGACTACCTTTTAAAAAAAATTATCACCGGACTACAAGGACCATTGCCATGTGGCTGAAGGTACGCCATTTTGTGTCTGGCTCCGCCTCCTGCGGCAGCCATTTTGCAGTTGTGCCCTGCCGCACGGTAGTGGAATTCTGAAGCTGCCAGCAGGCTCAAAACACTTGGGGACTCCTGATCCAGAAAGTGACCCCCCCCCCCGCTCTCCAGCATGTCCCAGAAACATCTGTAGCAGCGCTCCAGATGGGTTAAAGTCAACAAGATGCACGTTCCAGAAACCACAGTCGTGAGGTCAGACTTGGAGGATGAGCCACGGAACAGCGGCAAGCTGACCCAAAGTCATCCTTTGTGTTTTAAAAAACCCTCCAGGAACACATGAGGCTGACCAGCTGCCCTCTTCTAGTTTTATCTCAAGGCAGCAGCTTGGAGAGTTACAGGAATAGAAGGTCCCAGAGGGATCTGTTGTGGAGTGGGGCGGAGAAGGCTGCTTCCCCCCCTAAAAAAAGAACCGCGCAAGAAGGCGTGGTGGGCGCTCTCCCGCTCAGAGGACAATGTGCCAGATGTGCTGTCTCTTCCTCTGGCTGCACACTGACGTCCACAGTGCGCTTCCAGCGAGCCTCGATGTTTGAAGTGGATTCTTTGGTGTAGTGGTTAAGTGCGTGGACTCTTATCTGGGAGAACCGGGTTGGATTCCCCACTCCTCCACTTGCACCTGCTGGAATGGCCTTGGGTCAGCCAGAGCTCTCTTATCTGGGAGGACCGGGTTGGATTCCCCACTCCTCCACTTGCACCTGCTGGATTGGCCTTGGGTCAGCCAGAGCTCTCTTATCTGGGAGGACCGGGTTTGATTCCCCACACCTCCACTTGCACCTGCTGGAATGGCCTTGGGTCAGCCAGAGCTCTCTTATCTGGGAGAACCGGGTTGGATTCCCCACTCCTCCACTTGCACCTGCTGGAATGGCCTTGGGTCAGCCAGAGCTCTCTTATCTGGGAGAACCGGGTTTGATTCCCCACTCCTCCACTTGCACCTGCTGGAATGGCCTTGGGTCAGCCAGAGCTCTCTTATCTGGGAGAACCAGGTTTGATTACCCACTCCCCCACTTGCACCTGCTGGAATGGCCTTGGGTCAGCCAGAGCTCTCTTATCTGGGAGAACCGGGTTTGGTTCCCCACTCCTCCACTTGCACCTGCTGGAATGGCCTTGGGTCAGCCAGAGCTCTCTTATCTGGGAGAACCGGGTTTGGTTCCCCACTCCTCCACTTGCACCTGCTGGAATGGCCTTGGGTCAGCCAGAGCTCTCTTATCTGGGAGAACCGGGTTTGGTTCCCCACTCCTCCACTTGCACCTGCTGGAATGGCCTTGGGTCAGCCAGTGCTCTCTTATCTGGGAGAACCGGATTTGATTACCCACTCCTCCACTTGCACCTGCTGGAATGGCCTTGGGTCAGCCAGAGCTCTCTTATCTGGGAGAACCGGGTTTGGTTCCCCACTCCTCCACTTGCAGCTGCTGGAATGGCCTTGGGTCAGCCAGAGCTCTCTTATCTGGGAGAACCAGGTTTGATTCCCCACTCCTCCACTTGCACCTGCTGGAATGGCCTTGGGTCAGCCAGAGCTCTCTTATCTGGGAGAACCGGGTTTGATTACCCACTCCTCCACTTGCACCTGCTGGAATGGCCTTGGGTCAGCCAGAGCTCTCTTATCTGGGAGAACCAGGTTTGATTACCCACTCCTCCACTTGCACCTGCTGGAATGGCCTTGGGTCAGCCAGAGCTCTCTTATCTGGGAGAACCGGGTTTGGTTCCCCACTCCTCCACTTGCACCTGCTGGAATGGCCTTGCGTCAGCCAGAGCTCTCTTATCTGGGAGAACCGGGTTTGGTTCCCCACTCCTCCACTTGCACCTGCTGGAATGGCCTTGGGTCAGCCAGAGCTCTCTTATCTGGGAGAACCGGGTTTGGTTCCCCACTCCTCCACTTGCACCTGCTGGAATGGCCTTGGGTCAGCCAGTGCTCTCTTATCTGGGAGAACCGGATTTGATTACCCACTCCTCCACTTGCACCTGCTGGAATGGCCTTGGGTCAGCCAGAGCTCTCTTATCTGGGAGAACCGGGTTTGGTTCCCCACTCCTCCACTTGCAGCTGCTGGAATGGCCTTGGGTCAGCCAGAGCTCTCTTATCTGGGAGAACCGGGTTTGGTTCCCCACTCCTCCACTTGCACCTGCTGGAATGGCCTTGGGTCAGCCAGAGCTCTCTTATCTGGGAGAACCGGGTTTGGTTCCACCCTCCTCCACTTGCAGCTGCTGGAATGGCCTTGGGTCAGCCAGAGCTCTCTTATCTGGGAGAACCGGGTTTGGTTCCCCCCTCCTCCACTTGCAGCTGCTGGAATGGCCTTGGGTCAGCCAGAGCTCTCTTATCTGGGAGAACCGGGTTGGATTCCCCACTCCTCCACTTGCACCTGCTGGAATGGCCTTGGGTCAGCCATAGCTCTCTTATCTGGGAGAACCGGGTTGGATTCCCCACTCCTCCACTTGCACCTGCTGGAATGGCCTTGGGTCAGCCATAGCTCTATTATCTGGGAGAACCGGGTTGGTTTCCCCACTCCTCCACTTGCACCTGCTGGAATGGCCTTGGGTCAGCCAGAGCTCTCTTATCTGGGAGGACCGGGTTTGATTCCCCACTACTCCACTTGCAGCTGCTGGAATGGCCTTGTGTCAGCCATAACTCTCTTATCTGGGAGAACCGGGTTTGGTTCCCCACTCCTCCACTTGCACCTGCTGGAATGGCCTTGGGTCAGCCAGAGCTCTCTTATCTGGGAGAACCGGGTTGGATTACCCACTCCTCCACTTGCACCTGCTGGAATGGCCTTGGGTCAGCCAGAGCTCTCTTATTTGGGAGAACCGGGTTGGATTCCCCACTACTCCATTTGCAGCTGCTGGAATGGCCTTGGGTCAGCCAGAGATCTTACAGAGTTTTCCTTGAAAGGGCAGCTTCTGGGAGAGTTCTCTCAGCCCCACCCACCCCACAGAGTGTCTGTTGCATGTGTGTGTGTGTGGGGGGGGTGAAGGTAAAGGAGATTGTGAACATTCTGAGATTCAGAGAGAAGAGTGGGATATAAACGCAATATCTTCTTCAGAGAGCCAGTTCGGTGTAGCAGTTAAGTGCGTGGACTCTTATCTGGAAGAACCGGGTTTGATTCCCTACTCCCCACTTGCAGCTGCTGGAATGGCCTTGGGTCAGCCAGAGCTCTCTTATCTGGAAGAACCGGGTTTGATTCCCCACTCCTCCACTTGCAGCTGCTAGAATGGCCTTGGGTCAGCCATAGCTCTCTTATCTGGGAGAACCGGGTTTGATTCCCCACTCCTCCACTTGCACCTGCTGGAATGGCCTTGGGTCAGCCAGAGCTCTCTTATCTGGGAGAACCAGGTTTGATTCCCCACTCCTCCACTTGCACCTGCTGGAATGGCCTTGGGTCAGCCAGAGCTCTCTTATCTGGGAGAACCGGGTTTGATTCCCCCACTCCTCCACTTGCATCTGCTGGAATGGCCTTGGGTCAGCCAGAGCTCTCGCAGTGCTGTCCTTGAAAGGGCAGCTTCTGGGAGAGTTCTCTCAGCCCCACCCACCTCACAGAGTGTCTGTTGCATGTGTGTGTGTGTGTGGGGGGGTGAAGGTAAAGGAGATTGTGAACATTCTGAGATTCAGAGAGAAGGGCGGGATATAAATGCAATATCTGTGCGGACTCTTAACTGGGAGAACCGGGTTTGATTCCCCACTCCTCCACTTGCAGCTGCTGGAATGGCCTTGGGTCAGCCAGAGCTCTGGCAGAGTTGTCCTTGAAAGGGCAGCTTCTGGGAGAGCCCTCTCAGCCCCACCCACCTAACAGGGTGTCTGTTGTGGGGGGAGGAAGGGAAAGGCGACTGTGAGCCGCTCTGAGTCTCTGATTAAGAGAGAAGGGCGGGGTATAAATCTGCAGTCGTCTTCTTTTTGTGCAGTCCACCAACATTTTTGAGAGCTATGGGAAAGTGCTGGTTTTTAATAAGGAGGACACCCTACCGAGCCCAGATCTGCTCCGTGCCGCCTTTTGGCCTGGGCTGAAGTCCCACCCTGTGTTCATTCGCAGCTCCAACGTCCTTTCACCCCACTCCCCAGAGGTGCGGTCCACCAGATGAATGCATTTATGCAGAACAAACTCCCCCCTCTCCCATTTTCCTCCCCAGGGACCCCTGGTCTCTCCCAGTTTTGTCTAAACACTGGCAGAAAGGCTCTCTCCGGAGGTGCCGGGGAGAGGACAGGATATCGGGGGGTGGGGCAGGAAGCCGTGTTCTCTGGACACAGAACGGGAGGTGGTGCTGCGCTGTTAGATTGACAACTGGGTAGGGGGAATTGGGGGGGGGGGCGAGGTGAAATGGACCTGATTCCAAGCACTGTCCTGTTGCTCTGACAAACACCTTGGAGTCTACATGCCACCTGTCGTATCGCGCTTCGGATTTGGGTTGAAACTCTCCTTTCTTGCGTTGGGTTGCTTTTGGCTGGGGCAGCGGTGGCATATGCTAATAAGTTATGCTAATGAGCTCCGCCACCTATTTTTCTACAAAACGACCCCTGGATAAAGGTATACCGTGGCTCAAAGCCAATAATGTATTGTTTACTGACTTCATTTATACTCTGCCTTTTCCCAAAGTGGCTTACATCACTCTAAACTATTTTATCATCACAAACAGCCCTGTCAGGTAGGCTAGGCTGAGAGTGTGCGTGAGTGGCCAAAGATCTGCTGTGGAAGTTGGCTGGGTGAGTGGGGATTCGAACTAAGAGAAGCCATGTTGGATCAGGCCAATGCTCCATCCAGTCCAACACTCTGTGTCACATAAGAACATTAGAGAAGCCATGTTGGATCAGGCCAATGGCCCATCCAGTCCAACACTCTGTGTCACATGTGAACATAAGAGAAGCCATGTTGGATCAGGCCAATGGCCCATCCAGTCCAACACTCTGTGTCACATAAGAACATAAGAGAAACCATGTTGGATCAGGCCAATGGCCCATCCAGTCCAACACTCTGTGTCACATAAGAACATAAGAGAAACCATGTTGAGTCAAGCCAATGGCCGATCGAGTCCAACACTCTGTGTCACATAAGAACATAAGAGAAGCCATGTTGGATCAGGCCAGTGGCCCATCCAGTCCAACACTCTGTGTCACGTATGAACATAAGAGAAGCCATGCTGGATCAGGGTAGTGGCCCATCCAGTCCAACACTCTGTGTCACGTATGAACATAAGAAAAGGCATGCTGGAACAGGCCAGTGGCCCATCCAGTCCAACACTCTGTGTCACGTATGAACATAAGAGAAGCCATGTTGGATCAGGCCAATGGCCCATCCAGTCCAACACTCTGTGTCACATAAGAACATAAGAGAAGCCATGTTGGATCAGGCCAGTGGCCCATCCAGTCCAACACTCTGTGTCATATAAGAACATAAGAAAAGGCATGCTGGAACAGGCCAGTGGCCCATCCAGTCCAACACTCTGTGTCACATAAGAGAAGCCATGTTGGATCAGGCCAATGGCCCATCCAGTCCAACATTCTGTGTCACATATGAACATAAGAGAAGCCATGTTGGATCAGGCCAGTGACTCATCCAGTCCAACACTCTGTGTCACATAAGAACATAAGAGAAGCCATGTTGGATCAGGCCAGTGGCTCATCCAGTCCAACACTCTGTGTCACATATGAACATAAGAGAAGCCATGTTGGATCAGGCCAGTGGCTCATCCAGTCCAACACTCTGTGTCACATAAGAACATAAGAGAAGCCATGTTGGATCAGGCCAGTGGCTCATCCAGTCCAACATTCTGTGTCACATATGAACATAAGAGAAGCCATGTTGGATCAGGCCAGTGGCCCATCCAGTCCAACACTCTGTGTCACGTATGAACATAAGAGAAGCCATGCTGGATCAGGGTAGTGGCCCATCCAGTCCAACACTCTGTGTCACGTATGAACATAAGAAAAGGCATGCTGGAACAGGCCAGTGGCCCATCCAGTCCAACACTCTGTGTCACGTATGAACATAAGAGAAGCCATGTTGGATCAGGCCAATGGCCCATCCAGTCCAACACTCTGTGTCACATAAGAACATAAGAGAAGCCATGTTGGATCAGGCCAGTGGCCCATCCAGTCCAACACTCTGTGTCATATAAGAACATAAGAAAAGGCATGCTGGAACAGGCCAGTGGCCCATCCAGTCCAACACTCTGTGTCACATAAGAGAAGCCATGTTGGATCAGGCCAATGGCCCATCCAGTCCAACACTCTGTGTCACGTAAGAACATAAGAGAAGCCATGTTGGATCAGGCCAGTGGTCCATCCAATCCAACACTCCTTGTCACACAGTGGCAAAAAAAACCCAGGTGTCATCAGGAGGTCCACCAGTGGGGCCAGGAGACTAGAAACCCTCCCACTGATGCCCACCCCCAGTACCAAGAATACAGAGCATCACTGCCCCAGACAGAGAGTTCCAACAATACGCTGTGGCTAATAGCCACTGAAGGACTTCTGCTCCACTGATGGGAACATAAGAACATAAGAGAAGCCATGTTGGATCAGGCGAATGACCCCTCCAGTCCAATACTCTGTGTCACATAGTGGCCAAAAAACCCCAGGTGCCATCAGGAGGTCCACAAGTGGGGCCAGGACACTAGAAGCTCTCCCACTGTGCCTCCCCAAGCACCAAGAATACAGAGCATCACTGCCCCAGACAGAGTTCCAACAATACACTGTGGCCAATAGTCAGTGATGGACCTCTGCTCCAGATGTTGATCCAATCCCTTCTTGAAGCTGTCTATACTTGTAGCTGCCACCACCTCCGGTGGCAGTGAATTCCACATGTTAATCGCCCTTTGGGTGAAGAAGGACTTCCTTCTATCCGTTCTAACCCGACTGCTCAGCAATTTCATGGAATGTCCACGAGTTCTCGTATTGTGAGAAAGCGAGAAAAGGACTTCTTTCTCTACCTTCTCCCTCCTGTGCATAATCTTGTCAACCTCTATCATGTCACCCCTCAGTCGATGTTGCTCCAAGTTGAAGAGCTCCAAGTGTTTTAACCTTTTTTTTTGTAATGTTGTGTCTTTTTTGTTTTGGCATTTACAGTATCTAAAAGAGATTTAGAAAATCAAAGTCCAGAGGGGGGGGGGAATCATGGCAAAAGCAAATTCTCACGCATGTGAAAGGAAACGGAGGAAAACCTACACACTTTGGTCTCTTCGAGCATCTCCTGGACTGACCGGCTGGGTCTGATTTTACTCAGCGAATTGCCATGACTACTATCACCATTTCCCCTTTCCCTGCCCCCCCCCCACATGGTTCCCGCCCCCCGTCAGTCTTTCAGGGGTTTCCACATTCTTTGGCTCCACATAACAGGCTCGGACAATGTGAGTTCATCTCACTCCCACACGGGTGGGAAATCTAAAACTAACATCCCCACCAGAATGATGTCATGGCACTTAAGTCAACAAAGCGAACCCCAAACAGATGCGCGGGAGGGGGGAGAGAGCAGGAGAGAGAGGAAAACATGCTCAGAAGACAGATTTTGCACCGGCTGGAGCCGTGGACTGAGGAGAGTTCCCAGGGTTTGACCGGGTCCGTGAGCGAAAGGGCAGAAAAACCCTGCCAGGAAAAAAGCGAACGAAAAAAACGCCTGAGGTGATTCGAGGGTCACAAAAACATTGCCTATGAGAGGCTCGCAAGATACGAGTTTTCGGGAGAAGTAGAGCAAAGCAGTAGACAAGCGCACCTTTAAGACCAGCTAAGTTTTATTCAGAACGTCCGCTTTCGTATGCTCTTCAGCAGACTTCATCAGACAAAATGGGAATGGCGAGCAGCGGTTCTTAATAGAAGTGGGCAGTGTGGAATCATGGGAATTTTTTTAGCAGATTAAAAGAATCACAAATAGGGATCTGTGTTTGTTAGTGTTAGGACAAAACAGGGTTGAAAAAACACTGGAGGGTGATAAAAAGCAGACTGCCATAAATCTAGGTAACACCGCCCGCTTATATTAAGAATTGCTGCTTGCTGTTCCCATTTTGTCTGATGAAGTCTGATGAAGAGCATACGGAAGCTGGCCTTCTAAATAAAACTTAGTTGGTCTTAAAGGTGCGCTTGTCTACTGCTTTGTTCTATCGCTTCAGACCAACACGGCTGCCTACTGGGATCTCTCTTTCGGGAGAAGTGTTTGCAGGTGGTGGGAACTAGCTGGTGGGGAAATGGTGGTGAAACCCCCAAGCCTGATTTCTCCCTGTACCCTATATGGCTAGGGACCTGCATACCTTAGGGACCACCTTTCCCCACATGTTCCCCAGAGAGCACTTCGGTCAGGGTCACAAAACCTGCTCTCCATCCCTGGCCTTAAAGAGGCCAGGCTCATAACTACTACAGCCAGGGCCTTTTCTGTTGTAGCCCCAAGCTGGTGGAACGAGCTCCCTGAGGAAGTTAGGGCCCTGCAAGAGCTCCCAGAGTTCCGCAGGGCCTGTAAGACGGCGCTCCTCCGCCAGGCCTTTGTAAATGAAGATCGCAGGCTACAGCGGACTCCGAAACAACTGGGCCACCTCTAGCACGAACCTAAGATCGCTCTTTCTACAGAACGCCCAGCTGGAACTACAGAACAGAGAAATTCAAAAGATCATTACAGCACTTGAAACGGGTTTTTTTATGTTTTTATATCTTAATGCGGTTTTACCCCCCCCCGTTCCTTACTCTAACATACCATGCCACGCGCTCCCATTTGGCGACACTTCGTTGCCTTTGGGAGATCACCTAACGAGCGCCACGCGTGACAAAATTTTGCGTGGGGAGTACGTTGATGTGTTCAGCCTCCTGTTTCGTGAGCTCGAAAAGAAAAGTAAGGACGAGCTTGACGAGAAGGAGAAAAAAAAGCTGAAGCGTAGGAAGGTAGATAGGACCTGGGCAAATTTGGAGTGGGGATATAAATTGAATAAAATAAATAAATAAAATACCCCATACCCCAACTCGGTACCCAAGGGTACCGAGATCCCTGCGGACACCTTTCTTGAACATACCTTTGAACATATGAAGCTGTCTTCTACTGAATCAGACCCCGGGTCCATCAAAGTCAGTCTTGTCTACTCAGACTGGCAGTGGCTCTCCAGGGTCTCAAGCGGAGGTTTTTCACGCTTATTTGCCTGGACCCTTTTTAGTTGGAGATGCCGGGGATTGAACCTGGGACCTTCTGCTTCCCAAGCAGACGCTCTACCACTGAGCCACCGTCCCTCCCTGACTGGCAGTGGCCCTCCAGGGTCTTAAGCTGAGGTTTTTCACACCTACTTGCCTGGACCCTTTTGAGTTGGAGATGCCAGGGATTGAACCTGGGACCTTCCGCTTACCAAGCAGATGCTCTACCGCTGAGCCACCGTCCCAGCTCTTGGTGGTCACCAAGTGCTTTTAGAAAATGGGCAGGGCTAGGTGGAGTTTTTGCCCAGGAAGGCTTCTGATTGGGCATTGGAGTTTTGATTGGTTGTGCAGAGAGCCCGTTTGGTGTAGTGGTTAAGTGCGTGGTCTCTTATAGGGGAGAACGGGGTTTGATTCCCCACTCCTCCACTTGCACATGCTGGAATGGCCTTGGGTTAGCCAGAGCTCTGTCAGAGGTTGCCTTTGAAAGGGCTCCGCCTTTCACTCTGAATCTCAGAGTGGCTCAAAATCTTCTTTACCTTCCTCCCCCACAACAGACACCCTGGGAGGTGTGGGTGGGGCCGAGAGAGCTCTCCCAGAAGCTGCCCTTGCAAGGACAGCTCTGCGAGAGCGATGGCTGACCCAAGGCCATTCCAGCAGCTGCAAGTGGAGGAGTGGGGAATCAAACCCAGTTCTCCCAGACAGGAGTCTGCACACTTAACCACTACACCAAATAAGAGTTTGTGCACTTAACCACTACACCAAACTGGCTCTCAGGCTAGTCCAGTCTTGTCAGATCTCCTTAGCTAAGCAGGGACAGCCCCGGTTAGGTCTTGGGTGCAAGATCACCAAAGAAGCAGAGGGACTTCCGGGGAGGAAAATGGCGGGCTGAGTTGTCTCTCACATTGGGAGCAAGCTGAAGATCTTGTTCGGGGTAGTGGAGGGCAATCTAAGCCCACTGCCTACCTTTCTCAGTGAGAGAAAGGACCAAGACATGCACTTAAAACTTTGGAAGAGATTTACCTTGGCTGAAAAGGAACCCTGAAGGGGGTTCCTTTGAGGCTTTGAAGGGTCTCAGAAGTTTGCATAGTTATCGTCTGCAAGATCTTTCAGAGTCATCGATTTGGCATAAGCCCGTCAAGATCCTAACCTTCTGGGACAATTCTAAACAACTAAAGTTTTGGAAGACCAGTGGAACTTGGATAAGTGAAGAAAAAAAGGTACAGAAGCTCTCTTTTCACTCCGGAGTTATTTACAGACTAAAGGGATATATTAAAGGTGGGAAGAAAGGGAAAATATAAAACTTGCAATTAGAAGAAAGAAGTTGAGAAGTTGGGACTGTTTTAATACAAAAGACAGTGTTAAAAACTGCAGATCACCAAAGAAGCAGAAGAAGACTGCAGGTTTATACCCTGCCCCTCTCTCTAAATCAGAATCTCAGAGCGGTTTACAATCTCCTATATCTTCTTCCCTCACAATAGACACCCAGTGAGGTAGGTGAGACTGAAAGAACTCTCCCAGAAGCTGCCCTTTCAAGGACAACTTCTATGAGAGCTCTGGCTGGCCCAAGGCTATTCCAGCAGCTGCAAGTGGAGGAGTGGGGAATCAAGCCCGGTTCTCCCAGATAAGAGAGCTCTGGCTGATCCAAGGCCATTCCAGCAGCTGTGAGTGGAGGAGTGGGGAATCAAACCCGGGTCTCCCAGATAAGAGAGCTCTGGCTGACCCAAGGCCATTCCAGCAGCTGCAAGTGGAGGAGTGGGGAATCAAGCCCGGTTCTCCCAGATAAGAGAGCTCTGGCTGATCCAAGGCCATTCCAGCAGCTGTGAGTGGAGGAGTGGGGAATCAAACCCGGGTCTCCCAGATAAGAGAGCTCTGGCTGACCCAAGGCCATTCCAGCAGCTGCAAGTGGAGGAGTGGGGAATCAAACCCGGTTCTCCCAGATAAGAGAGATCTGGCTGACCCAAGGCCATTCAAGCAGCTGCAAGTGGAGGAGGGGGAATCAAACCCGGTTCTCCCAGATAAGAGAGCTCTGGCTGACCCAAGGCCATTCCAGCAGCTGCAAGTGGAGGAGTGGGGAATCAAACACGGTTCTCCCAGATAGGAGTCCGCACACCTAACCACTACACCAGGCTGGTTTTCGGGAGAGTGGCCCAAGCCACTTTGGGTTCCCATTGAGAAGAAGGCGGGGTGTAAATGAGCTGCGGGGTGACATGATAGAGGTTTACAAGATAATGCATGGGATGGAGAAAGTAGAGAAAGAAGTACTTTGCTCCCTTTCTTACAATACAAGAACTCGTGGGCATTCGATGAAATCGCTGAGCAGACAGGTTAAAATGGATAAAAGGAAGTACTTCTTCACCCAAAGGGTGATTAACATGTGGAATTCACTGCCACAGGAGGTGGTGGCGGCCTCAAGCATAGCCACCTTCAAGAGGGGTTTAGATAAAAATATGGAGCAGAGGTCCATCAGTGGCTATTAGCCACAAAAAAATTTGCCACTGTGTGACACAGAGTGTTGGACTGGATGGGCCATTGGCCTGATCTAACATGGCTTCTCTTATGTTCTTATGAGGTAAATAAAAATTCTCTCTAGCTGCAGCCGAACTTCTCTGCCTTCCTCTAGCCCTGCCCCCTTCAGCCCCCAATGCTCAATCCAATGGCAAAATAGTGACATTAACACATTAGAATCCTAGAGTTGAAAGGGAACACCAGGGTCATCCAGTCCAACCCCCTGCACAATGCAGGAAACTCACAAACACCTCCCCCTAAATTCACAGGATCTTCATTGCTGCCAGAGGGCCATCTAGCCTCTGTTGAAAAACCTCCAAGGCAGGAGAGCCCACCACCTCCCAAGGAACCCCTTGCACAATGCAGGAAACTCACAAACACCTCCCCCTAGATTCACAGGATCTTCATTGCTGCCAGATGGCTGTCTAGCCTCTGTTGAAAAACCTCCAAGGCAGGAGAGCCCACCACCTCCCGAGGAAGCCTGTTCCACTGAACGGTCAGGAAGTTCTGCTGAATGTTGAGGTGGAAACTATTCTGGTTTCATTTCAACCTGTTGGTTCTGGTCCTACCTTCTGGGGCCACAGAAAACAATTCCACCCCATCCTCTAAATCAGGGGTGGCCAACGGTAGCTTTCCAGATGTTTTTTTGCCTACAACTCCCATCAGCTCCAGCTGATGGGAGTTGTAGGCAAAAAACATCTGGAGAGCTACCATTGGCCACCCCTGATCTAGATGACAGCCCTTCAAGTACTGGAAGATGGTGATCCTATCACCTCTCAGCTGCCTCCTCTCCAGGCTAAACATGCCCAGCTCCTTCAACCTTTCTTCATAGGACTTGGTCTGTAGACCCCTCACCATCTTGGTCGCTCTCCTCTGGACCCCTTCCAGCTTGTCTATATCTACATTGTCTACATTAATAAATTCTGGCTTCGTACCACTTTGCCTTCTTAACCGCTGCCCACCAGCTATATGTAGCTCTGCTCACTGCACCCCATTCCATTGTCTTTTGAAGTAGGCATGCACGCGAAAGCTTACATTCTGAATAACGCTTCGTTGGTCTTAAAAGGTGCTGCCTTTCCTATTTTTTATGACGATTGCAGCACTGCTCATACGGGCCAGAGGGTGGCAGCAGCGGGTAACGTAGCCTGAGCTCTTCAGATTTTGGAAGCTAAGCTTGGTTGGTCCCAATTAGAGCCAGTTTGGTATAGTGGTTAAGTACACAGACTCTTATCTGGGAGAACCGGGTTTTTGATTCCCCACTCCTTCGCATGCACCTGCCGGAGTGACCTTGGGTCCGTCCCGAGTTCTCTCAGAGCTGTTCCTCTCAAGAGCAGTTTCTGTCAGAACTCTCTCAGCTCCTCACGTACCTCACAGGCAGCGTTCCCTCTAAACTGAGCTAGCATGAGCTAGCTCACAGTTCTTTGGCCTCCAGCTCACACATTTTTGTCTCAGCTCAAGAAAAATGGCCCCAGAGCAAACTAATTTATGCCGTAGCTCACAACTTTAATGCCAGTAGTTCATTTTCACTCACAAGACTCCACAGCTTAAGAACATAAGAGAAGCCATGTTGGATCAGGCCAATGGCCCATCCAGTCCAATACTCTTGTGTCACACAGTGGTCAAAAAACCTCAGGTGCCATCAGGAGGTCCATCAGTGGGGCCAGGACACTAGAAGTCCTCACACCGTTGCCCCTCTCAAGCACCAAGAATACAGAGCATCACTGACCCAGACAGAGAGTTCCAACAATACGCTGTAGCTAATAACCACTGATGGGCCTCTGCTCCTTATGCTTATCCAACCCCCTCTTGAAGCTGGCTATGCCTGTAGCTGCCACCACCTTCTGTGGCAGTGTATTGCATGTGTTAATCACCCTTTGGATAAAGAAATACTTTATTTTATCTGTCCTAACCCAACCGCTCAGAAATTTCATTGAGTGCCCACGAGTTCTCGTATTGTGAGAAAGGGAGAAAAGGACTTCTTTCTCTACCTTCTCTATCCCATGTATAAACGTGTAAATCTCTATCATGTCACCCCGCAGTCCACGTTTCTCTAACCTAAAGAGCCCCAAGCATTTTAACCTTTCTTCATAGGGAAAGTGTTTGAAACCTTTAATCATTCTACTTGCCCTTTTCTGGACTTTTTCCAATGCTATAGTATCTTTTTTGAGGTGCAGTGACCAGAATTGTACACAGCACTCCAAATGAGGCTGCACCATCGATTTATACAGGGGCATTATGATACTGGCTGATTTGTTTTCAATTCCCTTGCTTATAATTTAATTCCCAGCATAACGTTGGCCTTTTTTATCACAATCGCATACTGTCTCGACATTTTCAGTGATTTATCTACCACGACCCCAAGATCTCTCTCTTGGTCAGTCTCCTCCAGTTAGAGGGAGTACTGCTCACAGGGTATCTGTTGGGAGGGCAGGGGAACATAAGAGAAGCCATGTTGGATCAGGCCAATGGCCCATCCAGTTCGACACTCTGTGTCACATAAGAACATTAGAGGAGCCATGTTGGATTAGGCCAATGACCCATCCAGTCCAACACTCTGTGTCACATAAGAACATAAGAGAAGCCATGTTGGATCAGGCCAATGGCCCATCCAGTTCGACACTCTGTGTCACATAAGAACATAAGAGAAGTCATGTTGGATCAAGCCAATGGCCCATCCAGTCCAACACTCTGTGTCACTTAAGAACATAAGAGAAGCCATGTTGGATCAGGCCAATGGCCCATCCAGTCCAACACTCTGTGTCACTTAAGAATATAAGAGAAGCCATGTTGGATCAGGCCAATGGCCCATCCAGTCCAATACTCTGTGTCACATAAAAACATAAGAGAAGCCATGTTGGATCAGATCAGTGGCCCATCCAGTCCAACACTCTGTGTCACATAAGAACATAAGAGAAGTCATGTTGGATCAGGCCAATGGCCCATCCAGTCCAACACTCTGTGTCACATAAAAACATAAGAGAAGCCATGTTGGATCAGGTCAGTGGCCCATCTAGTCCAACACTCTGTGTCACATAAAAACATAAGAGAAGCCATGTTGGATCAGGCCAATGGCCCATCCAGTCCAACACTCTGTGTCACATAAAAACATAAGAGAAGCTATGTTGGATCAGGTCAGTGGCCCATCCAGTCCAACACTCTGTGTCACATAAGAACATAAGAGAAGTCATGTTGGATCAGGCCAATGATCCATCCAGTCCAACACTCTGTGTCACATAAGAACATAAGAGAAGCCATGTTGGGTCAGGCCAATGGCCCATCCAGTCCAACACTCTGTGTCACATAAGAACATAAGAGAAGCCATGTTGGATCAGGCCAATGGCCCATCCAGTCCAATGCTCTGTGTCACATAAGAACATAAGAGAAGCCATGTTGGGTCAGGCCAATGGCCCATCCAGTCCAATGCTCTGTGTCACATAAGAACATAAGAGAAGCCATGTTGGATCAGGCCAAAGGCCCACCCAGTCCAACACTCTGTGTCACACAGTGGCCAATATATGTTGGGAAGGGAAAGGAGATTGTAAGCCACTCTGAGACTCCTTTGGGTAGTGAAGGGCTGGGAATAAATCCAATCTCTTCTTCTACTACTTGGGTGGGAAACCACCAGGCAAGTCCAGGGTCACTACACAGAGGCAGGCAATGGCAATCACCTCAGAATGTCTCTTGCCGGTCCAAGAAGGTATGTGTTTAAATCAGCAGATTTTTCTCTAGGCTTACGAGTATCCTTGTAAAAAAATCAAGACAGGCCTAAAAACTGCCACGACGCTGTTACCGCCTCACAGTGGTTTGGCCAAGGGAGACCCTTGTTGACGTCTCTTTCTGGGGGAGCAGAAATTTCGTGGCCTCTCCTGAAAAAACTGCGGTCTCTCTGTTACAACCGAGAGCAATTTGGGAAGAGGAATGAGGTAAAAACGGTGACGTGATTTGTACGCAGCTGGGGCATTGCGTTGGCTCAAAAAACCCCAAGTCGTGATCAGAATTATGAATTATAAAGGTTTTTTTCTCCCATTTTGCAAAGGTGGTAAAAAAACTCCTCTAGGAACAAGGACTAACGAATTTTTCGGGATGTACTTACACACGGCATGGACTGGTTGAGGTTCAGAATGACATTCTGGGGTGCCGAAGGTATCGCTCCCTCACACCGGAACTGAAAAGGCAAAAGAAGTTCAAAATGCAGAGCTGACTGCCTACTGGATGTCGGAACGCCACACGCAACCAAAAAGCGCACGGGCGAGATTTATCCTGTCTTTTCCCTGTTTTCCAGTGTCTCACCCCCAAAGCTTTCAGCATGAAAACTGCTTCTTTACAATTCTTTCTTCCTCATGGGAATGGAACTCTCAGTGAGTTTGGGCTCACAAAAGCTTATACCTTGAAAATCTTGTTGGGCTCTAAGGTGCCCCAGATTCAAATCCAGCTCATCTGCTGAAGGGATCTTTGACTCTCAAAATCTTATACCTCAAAAATCTGGTTGGTCTGTAAGGTGCCCTGGATTCAAATTTAGCTCATCTGCTGAAGGGATCTTTGACTCTCAAAATCTTAAAAATCCTGTTGGTCTCCAATGTGCCCTGGATTCGAATCTAGCTCATCTGTTGAAGGGATCTTTGACTCTCAAAATCTTAAAAATCCTGTTGGTCTCCAATGT
Organism: Heteronotia binoei; assembly: GCF_032191835.1. Lineage (NCBI taxonomy): Eukaryota > Metazoa > Chordata > Lepidosauria > Squamata > Gekkonidae > Heteronotia > Heteronotia binoei. Next base: position 121,241,750 of record NC_083230.1, read on the forward strand.
GTCCTGGATTCGAATCTAGCTCATCTGATGAAGGGATCTTTGACTCTCAAAATCTTAAAAATCCTGTTGGTCTCCAATGTGCCCTGGATTCGAATCTAGCTCATCTGCTGAAGGGATCTTTGCCTCTCAAAATCTTAAAAATCCTGTTGGTCTCCAATGTGCCCTGGATTCGAATCTAGCTCATCTGATGAAGGGATCTTTGCCTCTCAAAATCTTATACCTCAAAAATCTGGTTGGTCTCTAAGGTGCCCCGGATTCAAATCCAGCTCATCTGCTGAAGGGATCTTTGACTCTCAAAATCTTATACCTCAAAAATCTGGTTGGTCTCTAAGGTGCCCTGGATTCAAATCCAGCTCATTTGCTGAAGGGATCTTTGACTCTCAAAATATTAAAATCTTGTTGGTCTCCAATGTGCCAATCTAGCTCATCTGATGAAGGAATGTTTGCCTCTTGAAATCTTATACCTAAGAAATCTGGTTGGTCTCTAAGGTGCTCCAGATTCAAATCTAGCTCATCTGCTGAAGGGATCTGACTCTCAAAATCTTATACCTCAAAAATCTGGTTGGTGTCTAAGGTGGCCTGGATTCGAATCTAGCTCCTCTGATGAAGGGAACTTTGATTCTTGAAAGCTGATACCCTGAAAATCTTGTAGTTCTCTGAGATGCCCCAAATTTGAATCTCGCTCATCCAACAATGGGAGCTTTGACTCTCGAAAGCCTGTCCTCCCAGAATCTTGGCAGCCTCTAAGATGACACTGGACTCAGATCTAACCCTTTCCTTTGGGGTCAAAAAGCTGAACAACACACACTCTCTCTCTGTCTCTCTCTCTCGCTCTCTCTCTCTCCCCCCCCCCCAAATCAACCAAATCCCAAAAGCAGAGGGTTGAAATCACTGATAATAACATAAGACAAACTTTAAAAAAACAAACAAACCCACGGCTATTTTCTACCTGAGTATGGGTCAGAAACCATGAGTGACTGGTTGGGCCATCAAGAGGCGGGCCTTCCTGTGGTGGGCGGGCCTTAGAAGCTGTTGTCCTCACCAAGACCCCTGGGCTGGGGGGTGTGGATTGGTCGGCCGATTGGTGGACTGTAGCCCCAGGAGCCCCCACAGGTATTGCGTTTGTGGTCGGCTGTGTAACCTGGGATGTCGTATGTAGCTTTGCCGCGGGTGTGGTTTGTGGCCCAGCTCCCCCGGAGCTGACTGTCGACGACCCTTTTGTGACGGTTGTGCTGCCCCGGTCGACAGCGACGATTCCCGGCTTTGTTGTGCTGCTTCCTTGAGGTGTGCCTGAGCTCGCTGCTGTTTTCTCTTTAAAAAGGGGGAGAAGCAGAAGGAAAACAAAACAATATGAAGAAGTCATGGCTCCCCCCAGCCCTTCCAGCCACAAACGTTTGGAGGGACTCAGATTTCCAGGTTAGCCTGATCTTGTCAGATCTTGGAAGATAAGTAAGGTCGGCTCTGATTATGGCTTGGATGGGGGACCACCAAAGAAGTCCACGGCCCACCTATGTTCATCCCTTGGCAAGAGACGCTCAGATGTGGTCGGCCGTTGCTTGCCTCTGCGTCACAACTTCGGACTTCCTTGGTGGTCTAGAGAGCCAGTTTGGTGTGGTGGTGAAGTGCGCGGACTCTTATCTGGGAGAACCAGGTTCGATTCCCCACTCCTTCACCTGCACCTGCTGGAATGGCCTCGGGTCAGTCATAGCTCTCGCAGAGTTGTCCTTGAAGGGGCGGCTGCTGTGAGAGTCCTCTCAGCTCCACCCACCTCACCGGGTGTCTGTTGTGGGGGAGGAAGATAAAGGAGATTGTGAGCCGCTCTGAGACTCTTCGGAGTGGAGGGCGGGATATAAATCCAATATCTTCATCTACCTCACAGGGTGTCTGTTGTGGGGGAGGAAGATAAAGGAGATTGTGAGCTGCTCTGAGACTCTTCGGAGTGGAGGGCGGGATATAAATCCAATATCATCGTCATCTTCTTCTGCATCCAAGTACTAACCAGGACTAAGGCTGTCCCTTAGAGCAGCGGTCCCCAACCCCAGGACTGTGGACCAGTACTGGTCCGTGGCCTGTTCGCAACCGGGCCATGAGTTGTGTAATTATTTCATTCTGTATTACAATGTAAGAATAATAATAAGACGACGACACTGGATTTATATCCTGCCCTCCACTCCGAATATCAGAGTGGCTCACAATCTCCTTTATCTACCTCCCCCACAACAGACACCCTGTGAGGTGGGTGGGGCTGAGAGGGCTCTCCCAGAAGCTGCCTTTTCAAGGACAACCTCTGACAGAGCTATGGCTGACCCGAGGCCATTCCAGCAGCTGCATGTGAAGAAGTGGGGAATCAAACCCGGTGCTCCCAGATAAGATTCTGCACACGTAACCACCATGCCAAAACAAGGTGCACAATTGTATCATCTCAAAACCATCGTGCCCAACCCCTCTGCCAGTACGTGGAAAAATTGTCTTCCACAAAACTGGTTCCTGGTGCCAAATAGGTTGGGGACCACTGCCTTTGAGGACGTCTTCCATCAGGAGGTAAGGACGTTTTTGTTCCCTTCGGCACTCCCTTGTTCCTGACCCACAATTTTATTGCCCTTTTAATGTTTTTGCATGCATTTCATTTCTGCTTTTCTTGACTTCAGTTCTGTATATGGGCTTTAAAAAAAAACAAAACAGGGGCTGCTTTTAATGGTTTTAATTCTTATTCTTATTACGTACGGGTTATCTTGCTATTCGCCTTTGTGTTCCATGGCAGAAAGGCGAGATACGAATTTCATACAATAACTTTTAAACTTGATTAAAAAAAAAACGAATGCTCAGAATTTTAGGCTGATAGCTTTGCTACTGCAGTCCTCCACTTCTGTGTTCAAGTATTCCCTGACGGAAAGCGGAATGAATTTCAAAAACAGGCTGCAATATTGTTATCTGCAACATGTCCATTGTTAACTGAAGCTGCAGTACTGCAGTCCTAAGCTCTGCTCACGACCTGAGTTCGATCCCAGCGGAAGCTGGTTTCAGGTAGCCGGCTCCAGGTTGACTCAGCCTTACACCCTTCCGAGGTTGGTAAAATGAGTACCCAGCTTGCTGGGAGAAAAGTGTAAATGACTGGGGAAGGCAAGGACAAACCGCCCCGTAAAAAGTCTGCTGTGAAAAAGTTGTGAAAGCAACATCATCCCAGAGTTGGAAACGACTGGTGCTTGCACAGGGAACCTTTCCTTTCCTTTCTCTGTCTTAAGGAGTTAAGGTTTGAAATCTCATTCCCTTCCCCTCAACAGACACCTTGTGAGGTAGGTGGGGCTGAGAGAGCTCTGACAGAAACTGTTCTTGAGAGAACAGCTCTGAGAGAACTATGGCAGGCCCAAGGTCACCCAGTGGCTGCATGTGGTGGAGTGGGGACTCCAAGCTGGTTCATCCAGATTAGAGTCCACCACTCTTAGCAACTACACCAAGCTGGCTTTCAAATCAAAATATGCCATGTATTTTGCCATTTCTGAATTGGGAAATACCTGGAAGTTTGGGGAGGGGGCAGAGCCTGAGGAGAAGAAGAAGAATAGGTTTCTATACCTTGCTTTTGTCTGCCTTAAGGAGTCTCAAAGCGGCTTCCAATCTCCTTTCCCTCCCTTTCCCCACCTGTGAAATAGGTGGGGCTGAGAGAGCTCTGAGAAAACTGTGACTGACCCAAGGTCACCCAGCTGGCTGCATGTGGAGAAGGAGTGGAGAATTAACCTGGTTCTCCAGATTTGAGTCTACTGCTCTTACCCATGCTGATTCTCACTGTCAAGGGCTGCCCTTGTTATGCTCCACCTCGAAATTTCCAGGAATTTCCGCATGCTGGAGTTGGCAACGCTAGTAATAGAGACAGGGCTTTTTTTGTAGCAAAAACTCATTTGCATGTTAGACCACACCCCACTGTTGTAGCCAATCCTCTAAGAGCTTACAGGGCTCTTCGTACAGGGCCTCCTGTAAGCTCCAAGAGGATTGGCTACATTGAAGGGGTGTGTGGCCTAATATGCAAAGGAGGTCCTGCTACATAAAAAATCCCAGTATAGAGAGATCTGTAAAACCTCAGTTTCAAAAAGATTACCTGGGAAAATACCTCAAGTGAGTGAAAATCAGCGGATTTACGGATTAGACTGAACGTGTAAATGAATGTGTTGATGTCTGTTAGTTTCCATGACTCTAGACCAGGGGTGGTCAAACTTGCTTACCATAAGAGTCACATAAAATAAACATCGGATGTATGAGAACCACAAGGCTTGAACATTGGGAGGGAGGAAGAGATGGAAAGAAAGCAACTTTAACTTTAAATGCATTCTCCAAGCTGCTGACCGGCTTAGCTTGGAGAAGTGATTTAAGGAGAGAAATGCCTTCTCCAAGCTGGCTGATGGGGCAGTGGGGGCTTCAAGAGCCACACAATATGTGCGAAAGAGCCACAGTTTGACCACCCCTGCGCAGGGGTGGCCAAACTGCAGCTCTTTCACAAGTATCGTGCGGCTCTCAAAGCCCCCAGTGCCTCGTCGGCCAGCTTGGAGAAGGCATTTGTTTCTTTAAACCGCTTCTCCAAGCCAAGCCACCTGGCAACTTAGAGAGTGCACCTGAATTTAAAGTTGCTTTCTTTACACCTCTCCCTCCCTCGTCTCTCTGCCTTCCTTCCTTCTTTCCCTGCGGCTCTCAAACATCTGACGCTCATGTCTTGCGGCTCTCAAACATCTGACGTTTATTCTATGTGGCTCTTACCTTAAGCAAGTTTTGGCCACCCTTAGCCTACGGGCTTTTAAATCTAATAAACCGAACTGAAGGGAGCTCGATCGTTACAACAACCGTGTGAGGTCACTTCGGCTGAGAGCGTGGGACTGGCCCAAGTTCACTCAGCGAGCTTCCGTGGGGTGTGGGGATTCGAACCCGCGTCTCCCGGACCCTACCCCCCATGCTTTAACCACCGCACCATGCTGGGATCTGGGATTCCCCCAAGACAGGAACAGGCGCATAAGCATGACAAATTTCTCTGTTTTCAGATGTTCCCTCAGGGAATACCTGTGGGGAGTCCAGGGGTCTTCTGGGCCGGAGAAGGAGTTGCCGCCACCTTAGCTGAAGTTCCACCAGAGGGCGCTGTCCCTGTCGCCTTGCCAGCTGTTGAAGGGGAGTTCGTTGCTTGCAATGGGGGCAGGGCAGTTACACCTGTTGGGGGGGAAACAGCGGGGCTGGCGGTGGTGGCGGCAGTCGAGGTGAGACCCAGTGACGTGGCCTTCCCTGGGCTGGCTCCCGGGGGCGATGTCGCCGGCGGGTTGGAGGTCTTGGGGCTCCCATCCTTCGACGTGGATTTTTGTACGGACGCGGTGCTTTGGGTAGACTTGATGGCAGGGGTCGTGGCACTCGGAGTCGTCTGCTTTCCCGGCGTGGCAGAGACGGACGTGGAGGATGAAGGGTTGACCGTGGCGCTTCCGGAAATTTGTGTTTTTGGAGTCGTCGCGCCTGAAGCAGACGTGGCTGCTTTCGCGGTCGTGGCCGACGTGGTGGAGTCCTGTGCGTGGCCTAAAGAGACAGAGAAAGTGAAGTATGTTATGGAAATTTTTACCGGGTTCTCAACTCAATGAAGCGAAAGCATTTCAAAGGAGTGGTGGCCAGAACTTTCTTTGGACTTCAACTCTGCTTGTCACAACCTTGCTCCTGGCTCCACCCCCAAAGTCCCCTGATATTTCCTGAGTCAGACAAGGCAACCTGACAATAGAACCCGCCTTCCAAAGCAGCCATCTTCTCCAGATGGACTGATCTCTATCACTTGGAGAGCAGTCGTAATAGCACAGGGCTGCAAACTCCCTGGTGTGGGCGGGGAATCTCCCGCCTGGGAGGTTCTCAACCCACCGGCTCACATTGGGCCGGTCGGGGGTGGGGGGAACCTTTCCCTACATTGATGGCACGATGACGTCACCTAGAAGTGACATCATCAAAATGGTGGTGCCCCATGCGGGGCCGCTCTAGGCGTTTCCGGGAGAACTCTATGGTTTTCCGAGACACTCTAGTCATTTGGGAGGTAAAACTCTATGGCACAATAGGTACCATAGAGTTTTAACCTCCCAAATGGCTAGAGCGTCCGGGAAAACTATGGAAACACCTAGAGCGGCCCCGCACAGGCGCCACCATTTTGATGACGTCACTTCCGGGTGACGTCATTTCATTGCGCACACGAATGTCCCCCACTAGGGGATAAAGAGGACTTGGCAATCCTATAATAGCAAGGGATCTCCAGCCACCACCTGGAGGCTTGGCAACCGGGACCCCCAGCCCATGGCATCTGCTTTTTTAACATTTCATTCTAAACCTACCACAGAAGCCAATCTCTACCTGAGAGAGCATTTTACCACAAGGCCGAGGACCAGGGCTGGTCGGTGGGAATAAGGGCTGACTTTTTATCAGGGGTTGACATCACCGGAAGGTGGACTAAATTATATCGGCTCAGCATCTATCTTACAAGGCTTCTTGAATTATAATGGTCATAATAAAAACCGTACTTTTAAAACGACTTTCTCCTGTGTGCTTGATTATGTTTTGGCTCTTTCCCCATTTTTTTTTTTTTTGTGGGGAAAAATATTAGAAAGTCTGTCAGATCTTAAGAGATCAGCAAAATTCTCACAGGGGGTTATTACTCGTTTCTTTATATTCCGCCCATTCCCCACAGGGGCTCAGAGTGGAGCGCTACAGGAAGAATAAAACCACAATAAAATCAACGTAACAATAAAACAGCGTAACAGTAAAAAAACGATTACAACATTCAGTCCAACAGAATAGTTCAGCAGGACCAAGGTGGTATGAACCATGGAGCCCAGAAGCAAGTATTTCTTGAGGGGGGGAGGGATTTAAGAAAGGAAGAATAACATTTCGATGTTCCAGAGCTCCGTTCCTGTGAACTTCTGCCCAAAACGAGGCCTACTTTTTATCTATTGAGGGCCACCCTGGCCAGTTAGAGCAGCAACAAAGCTGAAAGAGGAACGTCCCCATCCTGTCCCTTCCTCCTCCACCTTCCCCGGAGCTTCGGTGGTTCCTCCCCCGAAATCCATGACTTGCCCGAGACCTTTTGTTTCCTAGCGAGGGGACTTCCTTTCCCTCCCAGCCGCCTCAGTGACACAACCTGGGTTGGCTCAGGAGCTATTAATAGCGAGGAAGGGGAAAAGCCGAAGAATAGCTTGGGAAATGGAGGGAGAGACGTGCTCCGTTCGACCAGGCGGGTCTCTCTGAGCTCTCCTGTGGTGCCGTTGGCCCAGAGCCACGGAGCGGAGGAGAAAGGGACTCAGCGGAGCAGGGGGGGCGGTTTAGTGTCTGACTTGGAAATCCGGGTTCCCCTCGGCAGCCTCTTTCGGGATAAGTGGGGGCAAGGGGGTTAAGTGCATCCAAGGGAGTTGGAAGTCCTTTTTCACCCAAAGGGTGATTAACACATGGAATTCACTGCCACAGGAGGTGGTGGCACCTGCAAGCATAGCCAGCTTCAAGAGGGATTAGATCAACCTATGGAGCAGAGGTCCATCAGTGGCTATTAGCCACAGCGTATTGATGGAACTGTCTGACTGGGGCAAGTGATGCTCTGAATTCTTGGTGCTTGGGGGGGGCAGCAGTGGGAGGACTTCTAGTGTCCTGGCTCCACTGGTGGACCTCCTGATGGCACTTGGGTTTCTTGGCCACTGTGTGACACGGAGTGTTTGATGGATGGGCCATTGGCCTGATCCAACATGGCTTCTCTTATGTTCTTATGTGACACAGAGTGTTGGACTGGATGGGCCATTGGCCTGATCCAGCGTGGCTTCTCTTATGTTCTTATGTGACACAGAGCGCTGGACTCAATGGCCCATTAGCCTGTTCCAGCATGGCTTCTCTTATGTTCTTCTGTGCCACAGAGTGTTGGACTCGATGGCCCACTGGCCTGATCCAACATGGCTTCTCTTATGTTCTTATGTGACACAGAGTGTTGGACTCGATGGCCCATAGGCCTGTTCCAGCATGGCTTCTCTTATGTTCTTATGAGTTGGAGATCCCACAGATACTTCCAGGGCAAGAAGCTGGTTTTGTGATGGGGAAGGCTGTGGCTCAGTGGCAGAGCATCTGCTTGGCACGCAGAAGGTCTCAGGTTCAATCCCCGGCATCTCACTTTAAAAGGACAAGATGGTAAAGGATGGGAAAGACTTCTACCTAAGATCCTGGAGAAGTAACTTAGTGACAGGAAAGACCTCAAGATGGAGTCAGTCCTTGGAGAGCCGCTGCCAGTCTGAGCAGACTATACTGACTTTGATGGACGAAGGGTCTGATTCATTTGCATGTTATGCCACACCCACTAGGGACTCATTTGCACATTAGGCCACACCTGCTGATGGCACCATTGTTTCACAAAGGGCTTTTGTGTGGGAAAAGCCCAGCAGGGGTTCATTTGCATATTAGGCCACAACCCCTGATGTCACCATTGTTTCACAAAGGACTTCTTTGTGGGAAAAGCCCAGCAGGGACTCATTTGCATATTAGACCACACCCCTGACACCAAGCCAGCAGGAACTGTGTTCCTGCTCAAAAGCTACCACCACCACCACCATCATAATCCACAGAGTCATAGAGTTGGAAGGGACCTCCAGGGTCATCTAGTCCAACCCCCTGTACAATGCAGGAAACTCACAAATACTTACCCCTCCCAAATACCATTATTAATTATTTTTATTATTATTATTTACATTTTAACACCATCCATAGCCAAAGCTCTCTAGCTGGTTTACAGCAGTTGTAAATCTTGGAGGTCTCCAGGCCCCACCCGGAGGTTGGCAACTCAAGCACTGGCCTACCCTCCTAAGTGACCTGGATAGGTTTCTTTGTGTCATGAAGGGTCCCTGGGGTAGGGCTGAATTCTCCCCATCCTTGGGGAGTTTCCCAGTGCCTACGGGGAAGGCAGGAAGAGGGCCGGCATTTGTCCATTGTGCCTGTACACCGCTCCCACTGAGGGACCCGCCTTCCCCCAAGGAGCATTTGCGCAAAACGGTGTTATCCGATTCCTGCCAGCTTCTTTGGAAGCCGAGCCTGCCTGAAAAATGAAGATATAAACAAACACACACCCCCAATGACAATTGCAGGGCTTTTTCTGTAGAAGGAACTCCTTTTCACATCAGGTCACGCCTCCCTGATGTAGCCAATCCTCCAAGAGCTTGCAGAGCTCTTCGTACAGGGCCTACTGTACAGGGCCTTCGTATAGGGCCTACTGTACAGGCCCTGGAGGATTGCTACATCAGGGGTTTGTGGCTTAATATGCAAAGGAGTTCCTGCTACACACACACAAAAAAGTATTTTCTCGACTGCAAACAGCCCTGGAATAAGCGCCCTGCCTCTTTTTTCACCCCTGTGCCCTCCAGTCTCCCAGAAACACAGAGATCAGTTCCCCTGGACAAAATGGCTGCTTTGGAGGGCAAACTCCACGGCACTGTCCCCCACTGAGACCCCTCCCCTCCCCAAACCACGCCCTCCCTCAGGGGTGGAATTCTAGCAGGAGCTCCTTTGCATATTAGGCCACACCCCTTTGATGCAGCCAATCCTCCTGGAGCCCCTGCTAGAACCCCACCTCTCGGGATGCCAGCTCTGGGATGGGGAAATTCTTAGAGCTTTTTTTTGGGGGGGGGGGGTGGAGCCTGAGAAGGGGGTGGGGTTGAGATTCACAGGAAGAAGCAAAAACCAAAGAGATACATCGCCATGAAAAATAACCAAATTACACTCATTCGATTTTATATCTCTACGTTCTTCTTATGAATATCCTATTGTAGACATATGTTTGCGGTAAACCACAGAACTGCTATCTCAAAGTCCTTCAAGAATAGGCTTCCCAATCCCCAGGTCCCAGAGGGGGATCCCCCGGTTTTACAAGCTTCCCCCCTCCCCCAGCCAGCTGGCCGGCGGGGAAGCCCCACCCCCCCATAGCCATCATGCACCTCCATGAACGATTCCCATAGGGAATGATGGGGAATTGATCTGTGGGTATCGGGGGCTCTGGGGGCCCCGTTTTTTGAGATAGGGGCACCAAATTTTCAGTATAGCATCTAGTGCCTCTCCCCAAAATACCTCCCAAGTTTCAAAAAGATTGGACCAGGGGGTCCAATTTTATGAGCCCAAAAGAAGGTGCCCCTATCCTTCATTATTTCCTATAGAAGGAAGGCATTTAAAAAGATGTGCAGTCCCTTTAAATGTGATGGCCAGAACTCCCTTGAAGTTCAATTATGCTTGTCACACCCTTGCTCTTGGCTCCGCCCCAATTTCTCCTGGCTCCACCCCCAAAGTCCCCAGATATTTCTTGAATTGGACTTGGCAACCCTATTCAAGAAGTCCAATCTCCAGCTCCACTCAAGGGGAAATGAAGTGCTTTAGTTAGTTCTTGCAATAAAGTGCTTGCACTATTTAGAAAGTAGGGTTGCCAATCCCCAGGTGGGGGCAGGGGATCCCTGGTTTGGAGACCCTCCCCCCGCTTCAGGGTCATCAGAAAGTGGGGGGGGGAGGGAAATGTCTGCTGGGAACTCCATTATTCCCTATGAAGATAGATTCCCATAGGGTATCATGGAGAATTGATCCACAGGTATCTGGGGCTCTTGGGGGGGGCTGTGTTGTGAGGTAGAGGCACCAAATTTTCAGCATAGCATCCAATGCCTCTCCTGAAAACACCCTCCAAGTTTCAAAAAGATTGGACCGGGGATCCAATTATTTGAACCCCCAAACAAGGTGCCTCCATCTTTCATTATTTCTAATGGAGGGAAGGCATTTAAAAGGTCCCTTGAAATGTGATGGCCAGAACTCCCTTTGGAGTTCAATTGTGCTTGTCCCAACCTTGCTCCTGGCTCCACCCCCAATGTCTCCTGGCTCCACCCCCAAAGTCCCCAGACATTTCTTGAATTGGACTTGGCAATCCTACTAGAAAGGAGTTCGTCTTATTCGTATATAAATAGGATATTTATATAGCGATATTTATATAGCGATATGAAATTGAATGAGTGTAATTTAGATATTTTCCACAGTGATTTATTTCTTTGGTTGTACCACCTGGAGACTGGCAACGCTAGCTCCGCCCTCAAATCTCCAGGAATTCTTGAAACCGGAGATGGCCAATCCTTGTCTGTGGTACTTCCTGCAACTGGGGACGTAACTTTGGTGGAAGCTGTTCTAGAAAAGCAGTTCACCTGAAAAATCTTGCAAGGAGCTGGATAAAGTCCTACCCTCTGGGCCAAAGATGTTATCGGTGAGTCTCTGCCTGAGTCTGAGGTCAATGTCATAAAACGACCTGGCCCCTAGCTTCTATCTGCAATCACATTCAAACGAAAAAAAGGAGTACTTTGAGTCTGCGTCCCAAGAGACGCTTCCAGATAGCCCTTTTCTCAACGTATTAGGAAACTGGTTGAAATTTAAATAATCAAGAGATGATGAACTAAAAGACTGACAGTAACGGTGAAGAAACTTATAAAAAACAATGATAACGATAATGGAATTAAGGAAAGAATGCTATTAAACCGGATCTAAGAGAAATTCAAGTGTTAAGAAGATGGGATTTGTATCCTCGTGACAATAGTGGAATGCATTGTTGGTGTTATTTACATACCGCGTTGAAATTGTAATTGCAGGGGGATTTCTACGTTTCTACATAAGGGGGGAGTAGAAATGTAAAATCAATACAATCACACATTTACTGGATGGAAGGAAGGATATAATGCTATCGTATTAAGTTTTATAAAGTGTTAGAAGACTTGCAATATTATGACAAGAATTAGAAGACTGGGTTTGTCTTATTATACTGAATGCAATAAATGCAATAACTGAATGCACTGTTAGAGTTTTCTACGAGCTGTGTTGAGATTACAAATGTAGAAGGAGGATACTCCTGTATCTTTATAGTTCGTTATTTCTTATTATTTTTCTTTCTTCATCTCTGAATTCTTTAAAAAAAGTAAAGATAAAGGTAGTCCCCCGGTGCAAGCACCAGTCATTTTCGACTCTGGGGTGACGTCGCATCACGACGTTTTCACAGCAGGCTTTTTACGGGGTGGTTTGCCCTTGCCTTCCCCAGTCATCTACACATCCCCCCACTCAGCAAGCTGGGGACTCCTTTTACCGACCTCGGAAGGATGGAAGGCTGAGTCAACCTCGAGCCAGCTACCTGAACCCAGCTTCTGCCGGGATCGAACTCAGGTCATGAGCAGAGAGTTCGGACTGCAGTACTGCAGCTTTACCACTCTGCGCCACGGGGCTCTGAATTCTTTAATTCTTTAAATCCAACTGAAATCTTTGAAGATCACCCTTTTATTTTATAATAATCTAGTCTGCATGTAATATGCTTTCTTAAGGTACAAACATTGTCACATATTGTTATCTCTTTACATTAAATCATCAACATCTAGGTAATGTTTCAGTGATTGTAGGTTTTCTTATAAAAATGTCTACTTGAGCTTACATTGTCCAATATAAATGATATTATAATCCAAAATACAGGAGAAAGGAGATATAAAGAACCTTAGAAGTCTTGAGCATCTAGCCAAACATATAATTTCACCCAATGTTTTCTTGCTTCTTCCTTAGGTTTCCCAGCCATCAGCTGAGATAAAGATCACCCTTTTCTGTTCTGTGCCCCAATGAAGGAGAGGCCTGGGCAAGCGTTCTCAGTCCGCTCTCTTCCCTCCCAGCCGATCCTGCTCTTATCGGCCGGACTCAGATGGGGCTGGCAGGATAAAAGAGTCCAGAGTTGTCACGCTTTACGAGATCGCCCAGGCAAGGAAACGCACTGACGGATAGCTTGAGATGCCCGTAAAGACACATCGGCCGCCAGACAACCCAAATGAGGAAGAAAAGCATGAAACCGGTAGCCCTGGAAACAGAGGGGTCTCTTAGCCAGTTTGGTGTACTGCTTAGGTGCGCGGACTCTTATCTGGGAGAACCGGGTTTGAATATTAGAATAAGAGTCAGTGTGGTATAGCAGCTGGAAGAAGAGCTGCAGATTTATACCCCGCCCTTCTGTCTGAATCAGAGACTCAGAGCGGCTTACGATCTCTTTATTTATTTATTTATTTATTTATTTATTACTTTGCATTTATATCCCGCCCTCTCCGCAAGCGGACTCAGGGCGGCTTACAGTATCATAAAAACAATCAATTCCATATATCTTCTCCCCCCACAACAGACACCCTGTGAGGTAGGTGGGGCTGAGAGGGCTCTCACAGCAGCTGCCCTTTCAAGGACAACTCCTGCGATAGCTCTGGCTGACCCAAGGCCATTCCAGCAGCTGCAAGTGGAGGAGTGGGGAATCCAACCCGGTTCTCCCAGATAAAGAAGAAGAATTGCTAGCTCTGAGTTTCTGATTCAGGGAGAAGAGCGGGGTATAAGATAAAGGAGATTGTGAGCCGTTCTGAGACTCTGAGATTCAGAGTGAAGGGTGAAATATATATCCAATATCATCATCTTCTTCTCCTCCTCCTTTACTACCACCACCACCAAAAGGAGAATCGCAGACAGTGCTCTAAAACTTCTTGGAGGATCACTGGAATGGAAATGATTAAATAGGTACTTTGGGAGACACGTTTGCCTGACCAGTATTCATTATTCATTTAGTTGGCTTATGCCCCATTCTACGCTCCAGTGGGCAACCACAGTGGCCCACACAGTACTCCTCTTCTCCTGGCTATCCTCACAACACCCCTGTGAGGTAGGCTACGTTCAGAGCGTGTGACTGGACTGAGGTCACCCAGAGAGGTTCTGTGGCAGCAGGGGGAATCTGAACCTGGGTCTACTAGATCCTATGACCACACTCGAACCACTATACCACGCTGGCTGACATTTCCCAAATGTCTGACCGCTGAAATGTCCTCCGCAGCTTCTGCTTCTCTGAGCAAATGCACCGAAGAGCATGAGCAGGACGGTATGGTGAGGTCGCTTGGTTGTGGAGAGGATTCTTCCACATCTATGACCCTTGGCTTGTTCCTCGTATGCTTCCTGAATCTGTCGCTTGTGCTTTCTGTCTCTTAGTCCAGTGGCGGCCAACGGTAGCTCTCCAGATGTTTTTTGCCTACAACTCCCATCAGCCCCAGCCATTGGCCCATGCTGGCTGGGGCTGATGGAAGTTGTAGGCAAAAAAAAACATCTGGAGAGCTACCGTTGGCCACCTCTGTCTTAGACTATGGCCTACAGTCCTACTGTTGACACCTGTGAAGTCACCCCTGGAACCGCCTCTTTCTATCATGTGATTCCGATATCATGCTAGCAACTCCATGATTCTGAGGACCAGAAGGGTTGAAAGACCACAGCTGTACAGTATAGTAGCTTTATTATTATTATTATTATTATTATTATTATTATTATTATTATTATTATTGTTAGTTTATTTCTATTCCGCCCCTTCCCCCTTTTGGGGGGCTGAGAGCGGAGTGCAACAACTTGAATTAAAATCACAATGAAATCACTATAAAATCAACTTCAACATTCAGTAAAGCGCAACAGATTAGTTCAGCAAGACGATACGAAGCAAGATAGTATAGCACCACAATACAGTGGCGCAGCGGGCCGTGAGGGCGTAGGGGGAGGTCAGCTGATCTAATAGATAGGTAGATGCCCGCTGCCTCATCCAAAGACCTGGCGGAGCAGCACCGTTTTACAGGCCCTATGAAAGCCCAGAAAGCCAGGTAGGGCCCGGATCTCCATAGGGAGCTGATTCCACCAGGTCAGGGCCAGGACCAAAAAAGTCTAGGCTCTGGTAGAGGCAAAACAGGCATCCCTTGGGCCGGGGTCTATTAGAAGATCCTGCTGGTGGACCTCCTGATGGCACCTGGGTTTTGGCCACTGTATGATACAGAGTCTTGGACTGGTTGGGCCAGTGGCCTGATCCAGCATTGCTTCTCTTATGTTCTTATGTGACACAGAGTGTTGGACTGGATGGGCCATTGGCCTGATCCAACATGGCTTCTCTTATGTTCTTCTGTAATACAGAGTGTTGGACTGGATGGACCATTGGCCTGATCCAACATGGCTTCTCTTATGTTCTTATGTGACACAGAGTGTTGGACTGGATAGGCCATTGGCCTGATCCAACATGGCTTTTCTTATGTTCTTCTGTGATACAGAGTGTTGGACTGGATGGGCCATTGGCCTGATCCAACATGGCTTCTCTTATGTTCTTATGTGACACAGAGTGTTGGACTGGGTGGGCCACTGGCCTGATCCAACATGGCTTCTCTTATGTGACACAGAGTGTTGGACTGGATGGGCCATTGGCCTGATCCAACATGGCTTCTCTTATGTTCTTCTGTAATACAGAGTGTTGGACTGGATGGGCCATTGGCCTGATCCAACATGGCTTCTCTTATGTTCTTATGTGACACAGAGTGTTGGACTGGATAGGCCATTGGCCTGATCCAACATGGCTTCTCTTATGTTCTTCTGTGATACAGAGTGTTGGACTGGGTGGGCCATTGGCCTGATCCAACATGGCTTCTCTTATGTTCTTATGTGACACAGAGTGTTGGACTGGGTGGGCCACTGGCCTGATCCAACATGGCTTCTCTTATGTGAAACAGAGTGTTGGACTGGGTGGGCCACTGGCCTGATCCAACATGGCTTCTCTTATGTGACTCAAGAGTGTTGGACTGGGTGGGCCACTGGCTTGATCCAACATGGCTTCTCTTATGTTCTTATGTGACATAGCGTGTTGGACTGGGTGGGCCACTGGCCTGATCCAACATGGCTTCTCTTATGTTCTTATGTGACACAGAGTCATGGACTGGGTGGGCCGCTGGCCTGATCCAACATGGCTTGTCTTATGTTCTCATGTGAAACAGAGTGTTGGACTGGAGGGGCCACTGGCCTGATCCAACAAGGCTTCTCTTATGTTCTTATGTGACACAGAGTCTTGGACTGGATGGGCCATTCGCCTGATCCAACATGGCTTCTCTTATGTTCTTATGTGACACAGAGTGTTGGACTGGGTTGGCCACTGGCCTGATTCAACATGGCTTCTCTTATGTTCTTATGTGAAACAGAGTGTTGGACTGGGGTGGCCACTGGCCTGATCCAACATGGCTTCTCTTATGTGACTCAAGAGTGTTGGACTGGGTGGGCCACTGGCTTGATCCAACATGGCTTCTCTTATGTTCTTATGTGACACAGAGTGTTGGACTGGGTGGGACACTGGCCTGATCCAACATGGCTTCTCTTATGTTCTTATGTGACACAGAGTCATGGACTGGGTGGGCCACTGGCCTGATCCAACATGGCTTGTCTTATGTTCTCATGTGAAACAGAGTGTTGGACTGGAGGGGCCACTGGCCTGATCCAACAAGGTTTCTCTTATGTTCTTATGTGACACAGAGTCTTGGACTGGGTGGGCCAGTGGCCTGATCCAACATGGCTTCTCTTATGTTCTTATGTGAAACAGAGTGTTGGACTGGAGGGGGCACTGGCCTGATCCAAGATGGCTTCTCTTATGTTCTTACATTAACCACATTTTCTTCCAGTGGAAAAATCTGTGTGCCAATCCACCCATCGGTGGACAGCGCGACTGAGAGAACGGGACCAAGCAAAGGCCCTTCCCCCTCCTTCCAGAACTGAAAACAACACAAAAAACATTTCCCACACATCTGTACGATCGGAGCACACATATCAATACATCTACACCCTCCCTCCCCGCCTCTTCTCCATGAACAAATTTCCGGTGAGGCCTGAGGGGGGGAAATATCTGCCCAATGCTCCCACTACGATGGACACGGAAACAAATGACTTGCATGACTCAGGAAATGAGGGAGGATTTGCCAGACAGGAAGAAAAGGGACCGTGTTCCAAAAAACAGGCTCTCTGCAAAACTTCATGAAGAAGAACGGCTGGGATACATTCTTCCGCCAGACTTTTCGGAGGGCTTTCGTTTTATCTCCTCCCCAACCGAGGCCCAGCGTTGCTCACGTTCTTCCGACTTAGCCTCACAATGGCTCTGTGAGGTGGGTCAGGCTGAGAGATACGTGACTGGCCCAAGGTCACCTGACACGCTCCCATTGCACGATCAGGATTCGAACCTGGACCTTCCAGGCACGAGTCCGACGTTGCCCCGCTTCAGTTTGCTTTGTGTGTTCAGTCACCCGGTGGTCGTCTCATGAAAAAGAAGACAACGACTACAGATGTATACCCCGCCCTTCTCTCTGAATCAGAGACTCAGGGCGGTTCGCAATCTCCTTTATCTTCTTCCCCCACAACAGACACCCTGTGAGACGGATGGGGCTGAGAGAGCTCTCCCAGAAGTTGCCCTTTCAAGGACAACTCCTGCCAGAGTTACGGTTGACCCAAGGCCGTTCCAGCAGTTGCAAGCAGAGGAGTGGGGGAATCAAACCCAGTTCTCTCAGATAAGAGAGCTCTGGCTGACCCAAGGCCATTCCGGCAGCTGCAAGTGGAGAAGGGGGGAATCAAACCAGGTTCTCCCAGATAAGAGAGCTGTGGCTGACCCAAGGCCATTTCAGCAGCTGCAAGTGGAGAAGGGGGGAGTCAAACCAGGTTCTCCCAGATAAGAGAGCTGTGGCTGACCCAAGACCATTCCAGCAGCTGCAAGTGGAGGAGTGGGGAATCAAACCCGGTTCTCCCAGTTAAGAGAGCTCTGGCTGACCCAAGACCATTCCAGCAGCTGCAAGTGGAGGAGTGGGGAATCAAACCCGGTTCTCCCAGTTAAGAGAGCTCTGGCTGACCCAAGGCCTTTCCAGCAGCTGCAAGTGGAGAAGGGGGGAATCAAACCCGGTTCTCCCAGATAAGAGAGCTCTGGCTGATCCAAGGCCATTCCAGCAGTTGCAAGCAGAGGAGTGGGGAATCAAACCCCGTTCTCTCAGATAAGAGTCTGCGCACTTAACCACTACACCAAACTGGCTCTTTGCAGGTCTCAGCACTCCAGACTTGAATACTGGAGCCCGGGCTGCCGACAAAGGTGGCGTTAACAGATAGGATTTGATTAGGAAGTGATCTCTCTCCCCCCCCCCCGACTTTTTTTATTATTATTAGAATAAACTCAAGATGATCTAGCACAGGTAAAGAAACGTCTTTGAATTGTCTGAAATGTCTGAATTGCTTGCAATGTTTAAAGTCCGCCCCCGTCTTTGCAAACCTGAACGTTGTTTCTGGTAATTTTAAAGAAAGCAAGAAAGGGGAAAAAATGAAAGAAGCTCTTTCTTCTGCACAGCCGGTGGTTCCGCCTCTGCAATTAACGGGGATGCAACTTGGCTTCGGAGGACCGAAAATAGCAGGGTCCGTGTTCCCGTGGATGGAAGATGCCACGTTTTAATTCCCCGCATAGTTTGACAGCTAAATACAACCGAACAGTGTCCCACTGTGAAGTCTACGGTTTGCTCCTCCCGAAAGATACAGGAAGCTCTCAGGTACGCAGAGGTATTTATTATGTTCACTGTTGCGCAAGCAAAAATGACTTCGGTCAAGCCCATGGGCAGGGCCGCCAACCTCCAAATGGGTTAAGGGAGAGAGGTCGCTTGTAGGATAAAGACAGCAGAGCCCAAGTTATAGTGACCAAATAACTAAGAATGTATTGAAACAAAATAAGAACATAAGAGAAGCCATGTTGGGTCAGACCAGTGGTCCATCCAGTCCAACACTCTGTGTCACATAAGAACAGAAGAGAAGCCATGTTGGATCAGCCCAATGGCCCATCCAGTTCAACGCTCTGTGTCACATAAGAACATAAGAGAAGTCATGTTGGATCAGGTCAATGGCCCATCCAGTCCAACACTCTGTGTCACATAAGAACATAAGAGAAGCCATGTTGGATCAGCCCAATTGTCCATCCAGTCCAACACTCTGTGTCACATAAGAGAAGCCATGTTGGATCAGCCCAATGGCCCATCCAGTCCAACGCTCTGTGTCACATAAGAACATAAGAGAAGTCATGTTGGATCAGCCCAATGGCCCATCCAGTCCAATGCTCTGTGTCACATAAGAACATAAGAGAAGCTATATTGGATCAGGACAAAGGCCCATCCAGTCCAACACTCTGTGTCACATAAGAACATAAGAGAAGCCATGTTGGATCAGGCCAATGGCCCATCCAGTCCAACACTCTGTGTCACATAAGAGAAGCCATGCCGGATCAGCCCAATGGCCCATCCAGTCCAATGCTCTGCGTCACATAAGAACATAAGAGAAGCCATGTTGGATCAGGCCAATGGCCCATCCAGTCCAACACTCTGTGTCACATAAGAACATAAGAGAAGCCATGTTGGATCAGGCCAATGGCCCATCCAGTCCAACACTCTGTGTCACATACGAACATAAGAGAAGCCATGTTGGATCAAGCCAATGGCCCATCCAGTCCAACACTCTGTGTCATATAAGAACATAAGAGAAGCCATGCTGGAACAGGCCAGTGTCCCATCCAGTCCAACACTCTGTGTCATATAAGAACATAAGAGAAGCCATGTTGGATCAGGTCAGGGGCCCATCCAGTCCAACACTCTGTGTCACATAAGAACATAAGAGAAGCCATGTTGGATCAGGCCAATGGCCCATCCAGTCCAACACTCTGTGTCACACAATGGCCAAAAAAAACAAACAAACCCAAGTGCCATCAGGAGGTTCACAAGTGGGGCTATAAGCCCCAAGCACCAAGAATACAGAGCATCACTACCCCAGTCAGTTCCAACAATACGCTGTGGCTGATGGAACCTCTGCTCCATATTTTTATCCTATCCCCTCTAGAAGCTGGCTATGCTTGTAGCCACCACCACCTCCTGCGGCAGTGAGTTCCACATGTTAATCACTCTTTGGGTGAAGAAGGACTTCCTTTTATCCGTTCTAATCCAACTGCTCAGCAATTTCATTGAATGCCCCCGAGTTCTCGTATTGTAAGAAAGGGAGAAAAGGACTTCTTCCTCTGCTTCCTCCATACAAATCATACAAATATGTTCAATAGAAGACTAAATAGCAATAACCCATTCCCCAAAAGTTTCACGGTCCCATCCAAGGAGTCCCAATGAACAGGAGGTCGACTTGATCATTTTTGCGTCGAATTCTCTTCTAGCATGGGGGGCTCCAACCACATCTCTCAACCAAAGGCAAAAGCTCAGAGAAAAAACATCAGCGTGTTTCTGTTGCATCCATAAGTCGCAAAAAGCTGCAAAACCCACGAGATTCTTTTTCAGGGCGTCCAAGGACTGCACGCAGAATTCCCACTGGACAAATGGGGCAGAAAGTCTCCAGGAAGATGCCAAAATGGCACTAAACTCTAGAAGGCTCAAGGCCTTTTGGGACTCCTTTGGTGCATCAGAAACACTTTGATATTTTCTTCTGAGCTTTTGTCTTTGGTTGAGATCTGTGGTTGGAGCACCCGATGCTTGAAGAGGATTCGAAGCAAGAATCGTCAAGTCGACCTCTTGTTCATTGGGGCTCCTTGGATGGAACCGTGAAACTTTTGGGGAATTGGTTACTGCTATTTAGAAGAAGAAGAAGATATTGGATTTATACCCCGCCCTCCACTCCGAAGAGTCTCAGTGCGGCTCATAATCTCCTTTCCCTTCCTCCCCCACAACAGACACCCTGTGAGGTAGATGAAGATATTGGATTTATATCCCGCCCTCCACTCCGAAGAGTCTCAGAGCGGCTCACAATCTCCTTTACCTTCCTCCCCCACAACAGACACCCTGTGAGGTGGGTGGGGCTGGAGAGGGCTCTCCCAGCAGCTGCCCTTTCAAGGACAACTTCTGCCAGAGCTCTGGCTGACCCAAGGCCATTCCAGCAGCTGCAAGTGGAGGGGGGGGGGGAATCAAACCCGGTTCTCCCAGATAAGAGTCCACACACTTAACCACTACACCAGACGGGCCCTATTTAGTCTTCTATTGAACATATTTGTATGACTTTGTTTCAATACATTCTTAGTTATTTAGTCACTTTAACTTTGGTCGTGCCGTCTTTAACCTCCAAACGACTCTGGGGTGATGTTGCTTTCACAACGTTTTCATGGCAGACTTTTTTACAGGGTGGTTTGCCATTGCCTTCCCCAGTCTTTTACACTTTCCCCCCAGCAAGCTGGGGACTCCTCTGACCCACCTCGGAAGGATGGAAGGCTGAGTCGACCTCGAGCCGGCTACCTGAAAACCCAGCTTCCACCGGGGATCCAACTCAGGTCGTGAGCAGAGGGCTCCGACTGCAGTACTGCAGCTTTAGCACTCTGCCCCACGGGGCTCTTCTGGCACTCGCGAAACTCCACCTATGGCTCACGGAGAGCCACATCCACGATTCCCATCAGGGGTGGAATTATAGCAGGAGCTCCTTTGCATATTAGGGCACACGCCCCTCATGCAGCCGATCCTCCAAGAGCTTACAAGGCCCTGTTCGTGAGGCGAGAGGGTCAGAAAGAAAGAGCGCAATAAAATTTAGAGCTTCTGTGAGCTCCTGCTGGGTCAGGACACTTCGACCAGTTGGGCTAGATGGGATGACTATGCCTAAGTTGCCACATGAACCTAACTTAGGTATTTTAGGTAAATTAGGCAGCCTACAACTAGGAAATACATGTCCTTCTGTGATTTGCAAAAACACCAATTGGCAGGGAACTTCATTACCTTTTATGGCTATCCAGACCAAATGGCCAAGCAACGCTGTTTTATCATGTGACCACAGCCAGTTTGCACTCTTTTTTTTTAATAAATAAATGTTTTTATTGACAAACAAACAACAAAACATACAAACCACTGAAACAACACCACATACTTAAACAACTAACATCTAAAGGAACGTTCGAATAAATTTCGCTACATACATCTTATTCTATCAATTCTATTCCCAAATGTTTTGCCCAATCATACACAGGTTTCCAAGTTTCCTCACATTCTGCTATATTTCCATCTCTCAATCTAGTGGTCGAACAAATCCATTTCTGCAGCCTCTTAAGCAACAAACTGCATGTATTTCAGCCCGCAATACCTGATCCCCTCGTCTGATGAAGTGTGCTTAGAGAGCACACGAAAGCTTACGTTCCGAATAAAACTTGGTTGGTTTTAAAGGTCTTAAAGGTGCTCCTTGGCTCCTGCTTTGTTCACCAACTACAAATGTTGAGGAATATTTTTGATTCCCGTTTCCTGTTCTAACGTCCTTTTGAGAAACAGTGAACTTGCATTTATTCAGCAAAATGGGAGTATGGGCGAAAAACAAACCGCTGGCTTTATCCCATTCTGCGACAGAAGAATTGCTTTTATTGCCATTGTCATTTGAGCGAGGAAAGTTTGGAGCCGGATGGCCTTTAAATAGATCTGAATGAGAGGGAAGGAGAGTTGGGCCCTTCCCTTCCTAAAGCCGTGGTCAAGGAGAAGAATGGGAGACCATCTCCTGTCCTACCTCCCCGTCCCTTGTGGAAGATTTGCTGTAAATAGATACTTAAATATCCTTAAATAGACACACTTGGCAGAATTAACGGGACCATTTAAGAGGCTCCATCACAAACGATGGGGTTGCCAGCCTCCAGGTGGAGTCCAAGGATCTCTCAGAATTATTGCTGATTTCCAGTTAACAGGAATAAGAACATAAGAGAAGCCATGTCGGATCAGGCCACTGGCCCATCCAGCCCAACACTCTGTGTCACATAAGAACATAAGAGAAGCCATGTTGGATCAGGCCAGTGGCCCATCCAGTCAAGCGCTCTTTGTCACATAAGAACATAAGAGAAGTCATGTTGAATCAGGCCAATGTCCTATCCAATCCAACACTCTGTGTCACATAAGAACATAAGAGAAGCCATGTTGGATCAGGCCAATGGCCCATCCAGTCCAATACTCTGTGTCCCATAAGAACATAAGAGAAGCCACGCTGGATCAGGCCAATGGCCCATCTAGTCCAACACTCTGTGTCACATAAGAACATAGGAGAAGCCATGTTGGATCAGGCCAATGGCCCATCCAGCCCAACACTCTGTGTCACATAAGAACATAATAGAAGCAATGCTGGAACAGGCCAATGGCCCATGCAGTCCAACACTCTGTGTCACATAAGAACATAACAGAAACCATGTTGGATCTGGCCAATGGCCCATCCAGTCCAACACTCTGTGTCACATAAGAACATAATAGAAGCCATGTTGGAACAGGCCAATGGCCCATGCAGTCCAACACTCTGTGTCACATAAGAACATAACAGAAACCATGTTGGATCTGGCCAATGGCCCATCCAGTCCAACACTCTGTGTCACATAAGAACATAATAGAAGCCATGTTGGAACAGGCCAATGGCCAATGCAGTCCAACACTCTGTGTCACATAAGAACATAACAGAAACCACGTTGAATCAGGCCAATGGGACTCAAAACCTTCTCACCATCCCCGGGCCTAAGGAAGCTTGTCTTAAGACAACCAGAGACAGGGCCTTTTCTATAATGGCCCCTACATGGTGGAACCAGCTGCTGGAAGAGGTGAGGGCCCTGCGGGACCTTGCTCAGTTCCGCAGGGCCTGCAAGACAATCCTCTTCCGGCTAGCTTACACCTGACTGGAAATAAATGCAGCTTATTAGACTTCTGTATAGATTTGATGTTAAGATTTTAAGGTTTTTATGTTTTTTAAATGTCTTGACTTTTTAAAGGTTTATATATATAATAATAATTTAAACTCTGTTTTATTGTTTGCTGTGAGCCGCCCTGAGCCATTTTTATGGGAAGAGCGGGATACAAATCATAGAATAAATAAATAAAATAAATAAATAAAATAAATGTTCTATCCAGTCCAACACTCTGTGTCACATAAGAACATAAGAGAAGTCATGTTGGATCAGGCTAATGGCCCATCCAGTCCAACACTCTGTGTCACATAAGAGAAGCCATGTTGGATCAGCCCAATGGCCCATCCAGTCCAACGCTCTGTGTCACATAAGAACATAAGAGAAGTCATGTTGGATCAGGCTAATGGCCCATCCAGTCCAACACTCTGTGTCACATAAGAGAAGCCATGTTGGATCAGCCCAATGGCCCATCCAGTCCAACGCTCTGTGTCACATAAGAACATAAGAGAAGTCATGTTGGATCAGGCTAATGGCCCATCCAGTCCAACACTCTGTGTCACATAAGAGAAGCCATGTTGGATCAGCCCAATGGCCCATCCAGTCCAACGCTCTGTGTCACATAAGAACATAAGAGAAGCCATGTTGGAACAGGCCAGTGGCCCATCCAGTCCAACACTCTGTGTCACATAAGAACATAAGAGAAGTCATGTTGGATCAGGCTTATGGCCCATCCAGTCCTACACTTTGTGTTACACAATGGCCAAAACTCAGGTTCCATCAGGAGGTCCACCAGTGAGACAGAGATCTCTGCATTTTAATCCCTATTTCCTTTTGTCTGTCCTGCACCTACTTCCCAGCAGCTTCGCTGGATGCCCTCGAGTTCTAGCATTCTGAGAGGGTGGGGAAATTCTTCTTTGCAACTCTCTCTATTCTGTGCCTCTTTTTCTAAACCTCTACCATGCCCCTTCTTAGTTGTCTCTTTTCTCAAAAGTCCTAGACTCTTCAGCCTTTCCTCATAGTGAAGGTGCTCCAACCCCCTAATTTTCTTCAGCAGGGTTCGTATTGTAGAAAAATAGGTGGTGGAACTCATTATATAACTCATTAGCATATGCTGCCCCCCTCCACCAGCTAAAAGCAACCCAGAGCAAGGAAGGAGAGCCCCAGGCGAGCAAGGCCTGCTTGGGCTGGCTAGAGATCCAGCCAGCCCAAGCAGGCCTCGCTCACCTGGGGCTCTCCTTGGCTGCCGCTCCCCCCACAGTCAAAAGGCCACCAAGGCGCCCGCCATCCAAAATCACGTAAGAAGTGGAAAAAGGGTGGCGTGGCCTTCTCCAGGGGTTAATGAGAGCTGCTGGGGGCGTGGCAAAGCCCCTGGTGGCTGGCTGGCTGCCCGCTCTCCTAATCCAGGGATTGTTATGCAGCTGCACCTATGATTCAATGGACAAGGTAGGTGGGGAGGAGGAGGGGGAACCCTCAGAAAGGTTCAAGAGCTGCGCTCCTGTGAACTTATTAGCAAATGCTGCCAGTTTGGTGTAGTGGTTAAGTGTGCGGACTCTTATCTGGGAGAACCAGGTTTGATTCCCCACTCCTCCACTTGCACCTGCTAGCATGGCCTTGGGTCAGCCATAGCTCTGGCAGAGGTTGTCCTTGAAAGGGCAGCTGCTGTGAGAGCCCTCTCCAGCCCCACCCACCTCACAGGGTGTCTGTTGTGGGGGAGGAAGGTAAAGGAGATTGTGAGCCGCTCTGAGACTCTTCAGAGTAGAGGGCGGGATATAAATCCAATATCTTCATCTACCTCACAGGGTGTCTGTTGTGGGGGAGGAAGGTAAAGGAGATTGTGAGCCGCTCTGAGACTCTTCGGAGTGGAGGGCGGGATATAAATCCAATATCTTCATCTATCTTACAGGGTGTCTGTTGTGGGGGAGGAAGGTAAAGGAGATTGTGAGCCGCTCTGAGACTCTTCAAAGTGGAGGGCGGGATATAAATCCAATATCTTCTTCTTCTTCATCATCTGCTAAATTCAAGGTCTGGTCTTCAGTCACCCTCTTTGTGGGGCCTTGGGTGTTTTCTAGCCTGGAAGGAGATATCTTTTTCAACCGGAGGGGATGGTGATTCATTACACCTGGAATCTCAGCCTGTGCCCCCTTGACCTGCCTCTTTACGACATCAAACGGGGAAAACCGTGAGTCCCGGCTCAGGGCTAAGTCAGGGTTGGGTGGGTGGGATCGGTTTAAAGAAAGAATCCAAGCAATTCAGCTCCGGGGATATTTGAGTCTGGTTCCCACCGCTCCGGCACAACTGTGGGATGTTGATACAGGGCCTTTGGGGTATTTCCCATCTCCAGCTGGACTGGAATGTCAGGCGATCAACAGGCTTTGAGCGGAGGCTAAGATGGAACAGCAGAACTCACCCGAGGTCTGTTGAGCTACTGGAAAATGCACCCCCAATGACGTTTGCAACTGGAGTAGCCCAGGTAGAGCTGCCGGTCGCCAGGCGGGCAAACCGGAAACTGCAGTGTACTGATTAGCAAACGCTAGCAATAAACCACGGCGTTTTTTATGCCGCAGATAAATGCTTAAGCAATTTCTTTCATCACGACGCAATCGTATCATCATCATCACAACCCAAAATTCCTTAAATGTCCACAGAGAAATCAAAAAGCTATCTCACACCACTCTCGTAAGGTAGGACTTTCAAAATCAAAACGTAATTTCACATCACTCTTGTAAGGTAGGACTTTACAATCTGTCTCACTTCTTCTTTGTTGAAAGACGTAGACAATACCACACTTGTATGATTCCTCCTATTGGTGGCAGACCGAAGTCTGACAGATGCCGTGGCTATACAGGCCCTAGGTTCAATTCTGTGTCGTTCACCTTCCACTGGCCGCTTTTCTTTTAGCTTCAGAACCCGTGCTAAAGGCAATGGCTCACACATTACAATACAATGTTACTTTGCGGCTTGCACGAATGGTTCTCATATCTGTGCAAGCTGCAAAGTAACATCGTATTGTAATGTGTGAGCAATTGCCTAGTATGCTAATAAGTGTGTGACCTAATATGCTAATATTGGGGGATGTGGTCTAAGATGTTACTGAGTTCCTGCTGGGCTTTTTCTATAAACAAAGGCCTGGACCTATGCATTTGCCTAGGGCGGCAGGTCTGGTGTGTGTGTGTGTGTGTGTGTTTGTGTGCGCGCGCCAGATTAGGCTCTCCCCACATGACTTCAAGTAGAAAAACAATTATTTGCATTAATTTTGCTGGCCTGAATCGTTCTCCCTTGGTGGAGCACTGTTTTTTTAAGTTGATAATTTTTATGGCCCGCGAATGATGTTATAAATATCCATATGGCCCTTGGCAGAAAAAAAAGGTCCCCCATCCCTGCCCTACAGAGACCAGTTCCCATAGCGTATAATGGAGAATTGATCTGTGGGTATATGGGGCTCTGGGAGGGCTGTTTTTTGAGGCAGAGGCACCAAATTTTCAGCGTAGCATCTGGCGACTCTCCTCAAAACACCCCCTAAGTTTCAAAAAGATTGGAACGGGGGGTCCGATTCTATGAGCCCCCAAAGAAGGTGCCCCTATCCTTCATTATTTCCAACGGAGGGAAGGCATTTAAAAGGTGTGCGGCCCCTTAAAATGTGATGGCCAGAACTCCCTTTGGAGTTCAGTCACGTTTGCCACAACCTTGCTCCTGGCTCCACTCCCAAAGTCTCCAGGCTCCACCCCCAAAGTCTCCAGATATTTCTTGAATTGGATTTGGCAACCCTGAAATGCACCCCCAATGAAGTTTGCAACTGGAGCAGCCGAGGCCAGCCCGACCTTGTCAGATCTCGGAGGCTAAGCTGGATCAGCCCTGGTCACTATATGGATGAGAGACCCCCAAGGAAGCCCAGGGCCACTCCACAGAGCCAGCAACTTCAAACCACCTCTGAAGGCCTCTTCCTCTGAATAACCCGAGGGCGGAGGTGGCCAACGGTAGCTCTCCGGACGTTTTTTGCCTGCAACTCCCATCAGCCCCAGCCATTGGCCATCCTGGCTGGGGCTGATGGGAGTTGTAGGCAAAAAAAAACACATCTGGAGAGCTACCGTTGGCCACCCCTGGCCTAGAGTGTCATCATAGATCAGCTGTAATGCCAGGGGGAAAAGTCCAAAACACGGACATTCAATGCAGTGTAAATCCCAACAATGCAGGGGTGGCCAAACTGTGGCTTAGGAGCCACATGTGGCTCTTTCACACGTATTGTGTAGCTCTTGAAGAACCCACCACAATTTTCTGTTTTAATCACTTTTCCAAGCCAGCTGGCAGCTTGGAAAATGCGTTTAAAGTTAAAGTTGTTTTCTTTCCATCTCTCTCTCCTCCCTCCCTCACTCCATCTATTTTCCTCCCTCCCTCTTTCCTTCCTCCCTACCTCCTTCCTTCCTCCCTCCCTAACTCCATCTATTTCCTTCCTTCCTTCCTTCCTTCCTTCCTTCCTTCCTTCCTCTCTCAAACATCTGACATTCACGTTTTGTGGCTCTCAAACATCTGACATTTATTCTATGTATTCTATGAGTGTAGTTCTGGTAGACCGCCGTTATCTGTTTTATCTGTTTTATTATTCTACCGTTTTAACTGTGTAAGATGTTTTAAATTCAAATTATGTTAGATTTTTATGTGTTGTGAGCCGCCCTGAGCCACTTCGTTGGGAAGTGCGGGATATAAATAAACTTGAACTTGAACTTGAACTACGTGGCTCTTACATTAAGCAAGTTTGACCGCTACTGCGCTAGTATCATAACCCCAAAGAATGAAATACAAATATCCAAGCTGCAAAAAATTATTATTAATATTAGTCTCAATATACTGCTTATCCAGACTTTCTACACATGTGAATTGTAATGTCTTCCAAAGTTACACCAGAAGCCAATATGTTCTGAAGTCCAATAGTCTCTATTCCAGTATAAACACGAATGCCACCCAAAGGAGGGGGGGAAATCCCAGTGTCCAGTAAGTTTAGTCTTCACTTCTTTGGATACCAAGACCCACCCACCCACCCCGCCCCAAAAAAAAGAGTATCCTCAACAAGGAGTCAGCTAAGAACTTTTTGTATTTCACTTCTTCCCAACGAGTCCTCTGCAAAGATTTGGTATCCATCTACAGTTCTCAGTTTATGTAGCCAAGGCTTTTTGGGTAGAAAAAGCCCAGCATGAACTCATTTGCATATTAGGCCACATCCCCTGACAGCACCATTGTTTCACACAGGGTTTTCTGGTAGAAAAACTCAGTGGGAACTCATTTGCATATTAGGCCACACCTCTGATAGCACAATTGTTTCACGCAGGACTTTTTGGTAGAAAAAGCTCAGCAGGGACTCATTTGCATATTAGGCCACACCCCCTGACTCTCAGGCGGAACTGCATTCCTGCTTGGAAAAAAACACAAAACCCTGTATGTAGCGATATTCATCACTCTGAAAAGATTTGTAAATCGATATCTAATTTCCAATTTTGCGTTCACTAATCGACATTCCGGGACTCTGGACAATAGCAAAGAAAGAGCCTCAAGAGGTTTAAGGCCCTAACTGCAAACAGCTGGTTTCTGCATTAAAGATAAAGGAAAGGTCCCCTGTGCAAGCACCAGTCATTTCCGACTCTGGGGTGACGTTGCTTTCACAATGTTTTCATGGCAGACTTTTTACGGGGTGGTGTGCCCTTGCCTTCCCCGGTCATCTACGCTTTCCCCCACCCAGCCAGCTGGGGACTCATTTGACCGACCTCGGAAGGATGGAAGGCTGAGTCAACCTGAGGTGGCTACCTGAAAACCCAGCTTCCACCGGGGATCGAACTCAGGTTGTGAGCAGAGCTTAGGACTGCAGTACTGCAGCTTTACCACTCTACGCCACGGGGCTCCTTAAGATATAGATTTAAAAAGGCAAAGGTCGTCCCCTGTGCAAGCACCAGTCGTTTCTGACTCTGGGGTGACGTTGCAACGTTTTCACAGCAGCCCTTTTTACGGGGTGGTTTGCCATTGCCTTCCCCAGTCATCTACGCTTTGCCCCCAGCAAGCTGGAGACTCATTTGACTGACCTCGGAAGGATGCAAGGCTGAGTCAACCTGGAGCCGGCTACCTGAAAACCCAGCTTCCGCCAGGGATCGAACTCAGGTTGTGAGCAGAGGGCTCCGACTGCAGTACTCTGCGCCACGGGGCTCTTTCTGCATTAGATACATACTCCTAAATCTCTTCATGGAATAAAGTCATTAGGAGTGTGTCGCTGAACAAAGATGCAGTTTTGGGGGTGCAGGAACACAAATATGCACCCGCATCCCCCACATGCGCCCTCTTGGTCAAGGGGCTGCAAAATCCAGACAATTCGAGCATGCTCAGTAAAGAATGCGCCCGGAAGGTGCATTTTCCAGCACGACTGGAAAATGTGTTCCATTAACAAGCCGTCCAAAACACATTTAGCCTAAGGGCAGATAAGACACAAGGTCAGATAAATAGGTGTCTGGTTTACATTGAGCGATGCTGACAGGCCAGAACTCAGGAAAAGGCCCGCTACGCCAAAGCCAACGTGCACCTCCTCCGGCATCAGTGAGCTCTCTCCAGGGAGGCCACCAAATAGGGTTGTCAATCCCCAGGTGAGGGCAGGGGATCCTCCCCCCCCCTTTGAAGGCCCTCCCTCGACTTCAGGGTCATCAGAAAGCAGGGGGGAGGGGACATGTCAGCTGGGCACTTCATTATTCCCTGTGGAGACTGATTCCCATAGGTTATAATGGAGAAGTGATCCGCAGGTATCTGGGGCTCTAAAGGGGCTGTTTTTTGAGGCAGAGGCACCAAATTTGCAGCATAGCATCTGATGCCTTTCCAGTTTGGTGTAGTGATTAAGTGCTTGGAGTCTTATCTGGGAGACCCGGGTTTGATTCCCCACTCCTCCACTTGCACCTGCTAGCATGGCCTTCGGTCAGCCATAGCTCTGGCAGAGGTTGTCCTTGAAAGGGCCGCTGCTGTGAGAGCCCTCTCCAGCCCCACCCACCTCACAGGGTGTCTGTTGTGGGGGAGGAAGGTAAAGGAGATTGTGAGCCACTCTGAGATTCTTTGGAGTGGAGGGCGGGATATAAATCTAATTTCTTCTTCTTCTTCTTCTTCTTCTTCTTCTTCTTCTTCTTCTTCTTCTTCTTCTTCTTCTTCTTCTTCTTCTTCTTCTTCTTCTTCTTCTTCTTCAAAAGACCCCTCGAGTTTCAAAAAGAGTGGACCAGGGAGTCCAATTCTATGAGCCCCCAAAGAAGGATCCCCTATCCTTCATTATTCCCAATAGAGAGAAGGTATTATAAAGTTGTTCAGTCCCTTTAAATGTGATGGCCAGAGCTCCCTTTAGAGTTCAATGATGCTTGTCACACCCTTGCTCCCGGCTCCACCCCCAAAGTCCCCAGATATTTCTTGATTGGACTTGGCAACCCTACCACCAAGAGAGAGTGACGGTCCTCCTCTTTGTTCCTAGATGCCACTATCTGGGGGTGGGGGGGGGAGACTCTCCACAGCCACTCTGCTGTTATAATGAATAGCCATCGACAGTCCTGGCCATCTAATCCTATTTCCGCCATTCCAACACAAAATGGGATAAGAACACACAAACGTAAGTAGAGCCCTGCTGAATCAGACCAGTGGCCCATCTAGTCCAGTCTCCTGCCTCACACAGTGGCCAACCAGTTCCTCTGGAGGGTCAACAAGAGGGCAGAGAGGTCAAGGCCTTCATAAGAACACCAGAAGAGACCTGCTGGATCAGACCAGTGAGGGCCCATCTAGTCCAGTCTCCTGCCTCACACAGTGGCCAACCAGTTCCTCTGGAGGGCCAACAACAGGGCAGAGAGGCTGAGGCCTTCATAAGAACATCAGAAGAGACCTGCTGGATCGGACCAGTGAGGGTCCATCTAGTCCAACATCCTGTCTCACACAGTGGCCAACCAGTTCCTCCGGATGGCCAACAACAGGACAGAGAGGCCAAAGCCTTCATGAGAACATCAGAAGAGCCCTCCTGGATCAGACTTGTGAGGGGCCATCTAGTCCAGCCTCCTGTCTCACACAGTGGCCAACCAGTTCCTCTGGAAGGCCAACAACAGGGCACAGAGGTTGAGGCCTTCATAAGAACATCAGAAGAGCCCTGCTGGATCAGACCAGTCAGGGTCCATCTAGTCCAGCATCTTGTCTCACACAATGGCCAACCAGTTCCTCTGGAAGGCCAACAACAGGGCAGAGAGGCCGAGGCCTTCATAAGAACATCAGAAGAGCCCTGCTGGATCAGACCAGTGGTCCATCTAGTCCAGCATCCTGTCTCACACAGTGGCATAATCTTTATTTGCAGGGCTGAATATGGAAACTTGCATATGCTCTAAGATTATTTGAGGGCCTGGCCTGGCTAGTTCTCAGTTCACACAGAAACTCTCTCCTGCCAAAGTCATTTCTCTCTCTCTCTCTTACACACAGATCCCATTACCAGAAAAGCAATAATCTGAAACCCCTGGAAGCCAATTAGTTCATAAAGGTTTCATGGGCTTCTCTCTCTGGCGTGGGAACCAATAACGGGAAACAAACTGCACCTTGGGAACTGCATGTTCATTCCTCTCGTGATTCCCGCCCCCCTCTACTGAGAACGTCATAAGGCCTTCAAAGGGAGCACCTTAAGCCTGAATGGGGGGGGGGGGGAAACGAAACTCCCATTAAACTCCCCACAAGTATATTTTAAAAAGGAAGGAGCCAGCTGGTCATTAGTTTCATAGTCTTCCTAGAGGCCAGATGCCTAAATGCTGAAGAGGAAATCGGCTTAAGAGCTTGGCGGAGCCTGAGGCAAATCAAGTCCCCGATAAGATTGGAGGGCGTCTTCCAGTTCTCTCTTTCTCACAAGTGCATGCATATAAAAGGAGGGGTGGGAGAACCGAAAAAAAGCACTCCTTGGGAAACAAAAGAGGGAAATAAAGCTTATTTCGTTTGCATCGACACAGAGACAAACGTACATTGCGAGCATTTTCATCAGCTGGGATATCCCAGAAGTACTTCTGAAGGATTTTGAAAGGAAGAAGAAGATGGTGATGATATTGGAATTTATGTCCCACCCCTCACTCTGAATCTCAGAGTCTCAGAGCGGTTTACAATCTCCTTTCCTTCCTCCCCCACAACAGACACCCTGTGAGATGGGTGGGGCTGAGAGAGCTCTCACAGCAGCTGCCCTTTCAAGGACAACCTCTGCCAGAGCTACGGCTGACCCAAGGCCATTCCAGCAGCTGCAAGTGGAGGAGTGGGGAATCAAACCCGGTTCTCCCAGATAAGAATCTGCACACTTCGCCACTACACCACGCGGGCTCTCTGTGGGACATTGCATGGTTCATCTAGGAACTTCAGGCCGAACCAGACGGGCGCTGCAAAATTCACATTCAGTGCTGTCAGCAATTTTTAAATTGAATTTTCCAATAAAAGGGATTCAATCCTGGTTGCGAAGAGGAGGCAGTTTAAATAGGGCTTCCCTCTGTTGCAACGCTTGCAAACTCCAGGAGGAGCCCGAAGATTTCTAGGGATTACTACTGATCTCCAGATGGCAGTGCTCAGCCCCCCTGGGTTAGGGTTGCCAATCCCCAGGTGGAGGCAGGGGATCCCCTGGTTTAGAGGCCCTCACCATGCTCCAGTGTAATCAGAAAGCAGGGGCGGGGAATGTCTGCTGGGCACTCCATTATTCCCTATGGTGACCCGTTCTCATAGGGTATAGTGGAGAATTGATCCGCAGGTATCTGGGGCTCGAGGGGGCTTTCTTTGAGGTAGAGGCACTAAATTTGCAGCATAGCATCCGGTTCCTCTCCCCAAAATATCCTCCACGTTACAAAAGGATTGCACCAGAGGGTCCGATTCTATGAGCCCCGAAAGAAGGTGCCCCTATCCTTCATTATTTCCAATGGAGAGAAGGCATTTAAAAGGTGTGTGGTCTTTTTAAATGTGATAGCCAGAACTTCCTTCGGAGTTCAATTGCGCTTGCCACACCCTTGCTCCTGGCTCCACCCCCAGTGTCTCCTGGCTCCACCCCCGGTGTCTCCTGGCTCCACCCCCAGTGTCTCCTGGCTCCACCCCCAAAGTCCCCATATATTTCTTGAATTGGACTTGGCAACCCTATGTTGGGTTTATTTATTTTATTTATTTGTAATTTATATCCCGCCCTTCCCACCAGGTGGGTTGACTCTATGGCCATGTACCCCCACAAAGGCCCCTCCCACTGTAAACCCCACCCTCCCCAGGCCCCACCCCCCAAATCTCCAGCAATTTCCCACCCTGGAGTCGGCAACCTTAGGTTTAACCGTCCCCCCCCCCCCCCCCGCATGTCATATTCCTGGCATGAATCAGCCCCAGGGATTCTAACAAGCACACCTCAAAGTTAAACATTAAATCTGAACACGCTCCGAAGCGCTGTTGATTTATGTTAGAAGGTGAGCCGAGGGCTTCCATTCTCTGCCAGCCAGACGGCCAGATTGTGCCCCGTGTCTTTTAGCTTCAGTGCTAGTGAGCCGCCTTTCTTCATTCTAGGACAGGGGTGGCCAAACTTGTTCAACGTAAGAGTCACACAGAATAAACATCAGATGTTTGAGAGCATCAAGACAAGGAAGGAAGGAAGGAAGGAAGGAAGGAAGGAAGGAAGGAAGGAAGGAAGGAAGGAAGGAAGGAAGGAAGGAAGGAAGGAAGGAGAACAGATGGGGAGGGAGGATGCGGAGGTGGAAAGAAAGCAACTTTAACTTTAAATGAGTTCTCCAAGCTGCCATGATTTACAGAGAGAAATGCCTTCTCCAAGCTGGCTGACGGGGCAGTGGGGCCTTCAAGAGCCACGCAATATGTGTGAAAGAGCCACAGTTCGGCCAGCCCTGTTCTAGGACATCAGTTGATCGTGCTATTCTTCAAGATCTCAAGATAAAAATACATCACAAAATTAAACCAGGGTTTTTGTTTTTTTTTTAAAAAACCACCTCAAATTCACAATGCTCAAAAGCAAGAAATCGAATCAAAATTTAAGCACCATCAAATTGCAAAAAAGGTGAGCGTGCAGCTCTTTAAGTGCCTGGCTCCCAGGTACCAGAAATGTGAAAAATTTTCATTGCAAAAAGCTGGAGTCCAGTAGCATCTTTAAGACCAACAAAGTTTTATTTGGAATGTAAGCTCCCGTGTGCTAAAAACACACTTCATCGGACAATGAAATGGGATACAGTGAGCAGAGCTATATAGCTGGGGGGCAATCATTAAGCATGCAAAATGGTACCAAGTCAGAATCTATGCCAAAATCGTACAATTAACAAATTGAAAGAACAACCAGTTTGGTTTTGATACCATTTGTTGTGTTGGACAGCAGCAGTCAATAAACATGTCAGAATGGAAGAGTGAGGGTGTCGTTGCACAAATAATAGGGTTTCTCAGAGCTTTTTTGCAGAAGGAACTCCTTTGCATATTAGGCCATACCCCCTCAGTTTAGCCAATCCTTCAAGAGCTTACAGGGCTCTTCTTACAGGGCCTGCTGTAAGCTCCAGGAGGACTGGCTACATCAGGGGTGTGTGGCCTAATAGGCAAAGGAGGTCCTGCTAGAATTCCTTACAGGGCTCTTCGTACAGGGCCTACTGAGAGCTCCAGGAGGATTGGCTACATCAGGGGTGTGTGGCCTAATATCCAAAGGAGGTCCTGCTAGAATTCCTTACAGGGCTCTTCGTACAGGTCCTGCTGGAAGCTCCAGGAGGATTGGCTACATCAGGGGGGCGGGGCCTCATAGGCAAAGGAGGTCCTGTTAGAATTCCTTACAGGGCTCTTCGTACAGGGCCTGCTGCAAGCTCCAGGAGGATTGGCTACATCAGGGGTGTGTGGCCTAATCTGCAAAGGAGTTCCTGCTACAAAAAAAAAAAAAGCCTTGGAGTTGCCAGACCCCTGCTGGAGGCGGGGAAGCCCACACTTTTGGGGGATCCGACCCCAACAGGCCCAAAAGGTGACGTGGTGACGTCACCTGGAAGTGACGTAATCATCTCTCCAACATCATGCAGAGATGCAAAACTCTATGGTAAAATCGACTACTCTCTCGGCTTGGCTTCGCGAATGAAGATTTAAGAAGGGTGCAATAGTCCACGTTTTGCTGCAGGCTCGCTGGTGGCTGACAAGACCAATGTGGGACAGGCAGGTCCGGCCACAGCGGCTGCAGGGAAAAGTCTGATTTAGGGTTGGTCCTGTAGCAGTGCGATTCTTCCTCAATCTCCTTTTGTCCTCAAGACCAGCTATGCGTGTGTTCTCAAAGGAAGAGACAGCCTGGTGGATGGTGTGCCTCCATGCTTTGCAATCTGAGGCTAGGTCAGACCACTGGTGATGGTTGATGTGACAGGTGCTAAGGGATTTCTTCAAGGAGTCCTTGTACCTCTTCTTTGGTGCCCCTCTATTTCGATGGCCGGTGGAGAGTTCGCCATACAGGGCAATCTTGGGAAGGCGGTGGTTTTCCATCCTAGAAATATGCCCTGCCCAGCGCAGCTGCGTCTTCAAAAGCAGTGCCTCGATGCTGGTAACCTCTGCCCGCTTGAGGACTTCAGTGTTGGTCACAAAGTCACTCCAGTGGATGTTGAGGATGGTGCGAAGGCAGCGCTGATGAAAGCGCTCAAGGAGTCGCAGGTGATGACGGTATAAAACCCACGATTCGGAGCCATGGATGGGGGTTGTCATCGACTACAATCGACTAAAATCGACTACAAACCATAGAGTTTTGCCTAGAAACGAGAGTGCCACGCCTGAAGTCAGCCAAATGATGATGTCACTTCTGGGTGATGTCACTGCGCTGCGCGGCAGAAGATCCCAGAGCAGACCAAGGATCCCCCCACTGGCAACCAGGTAGCACTGGAAAAGGTGCAGAAAAACGGCAACTAGAAAGATTAAAGGGTTGGAACACCTTCCCTATGAAGGTTAAAACGCTTGGGGCTCTTTAGCTTGGAGCAACGTCAGCTGAGGGGTGACATGACTGAGGTTTACAAGATTATGCATGGGAAGGAGAAGGTAGAGAACTCATGGACTTTCACAATACGAGAACTCATGGACATTCAATGAAATTGCTGAGCAGTCAGGTTAGAATGGGTAAAAGGAAGTCCTTCTTCACCCAAAGGGTGATTAACACATGGAATTCACTACCACAGGAGGTGGTGACAACTACAAGCATAGCCAAGCATAGCACAGCTTCAAGAGGGGAATGGATAAACATCTGGAGCAGAGGTCCATCAGTGGCTATTAGCCACAGGGTATGGATGAAACTCTGTCTGGGGCAAGTGATGCTCTGTATCCTTGGTGACTGGGGGGGAGGCAACTGTGGGATGGCTTCTGGTGTCCTGGCCCCACTGATAGACCTCCTGATGGCACCTGGGTTCTGGCCACTGTGTGACACAGAGTGATGGACTGGGTGGGCCATTGTCCTGATCCAACCTGGCTTCTCTTACGTTCTTATGTTCTCAACCCTAACAAACAATGAACCTGTTTTTATATGGAAGAACTCAGGAGGGACAGGAAATCTTGCAATTCATAATTGTACGCAGGGGTGGAATTCTAGCAAGAGCTCCTTTGCATATTAGGCCACACGCCCCTGATGTAGCCAATCCTCCAAGAGCTTCCAAAAAAGCGTCTTGTAAGCTCTTGGAGGATTGGCTACATCAGGGGCGTGTGGCCTAATATGCAAAGGAGCTATTGCTAGAATTCCACCCCTGATTATACATGAGAAACACACCCATGGAGAGCACCAGAAAAGGCATCAGCGGGCACCACTGTGCCTGCAGCCACTACATGTTGGGCAAGGCCTTTTTTTTTTGGTAGCGGGACTCCTTTGCCGATTCGGCCACGCACTCCACGAGCTTACAGGGCTCTTCTTACAGGGCCTGATGTAAGCTCTCAGAGGATTGGCTGCATCAGGGGGGGGTGCAGCCTAATATGCAAAGAAGTTCCTGCTACAAAAAAAAACCCCGATGTTGGGGACTCTTGCTTCAAGTGCTCCTTAGCGAGGACCTTTACAGGCCAGGCACCGCCTTCCTCCTTCCTGGAAGAAGGCCAAATCAAAACCAAGTGAGCATCAATAATCTGTCCATTCAATTACTGTTCCCTCTCATCTTCACGGCCACAGGTCGATGCTGCTTAGAGAGAGTTTCCTAAAGAGCAAATCCTGTATTGCGGGAGTGAAAATCTGCAAGCAAGATGCTTTCTAAGAACGGACATGAGTGGTATTAGGGACAAAACCCCACAATTTCCAGGCTGTCTTCTAGACCAGGGGTGGCCCAGCTGTGACTCAGGAGCCACTTGTGTCTCTTGCACACATATTATGTGGTTCTCAAAGCCCATCCCCCCATTGTCCAGCTTGAAGAAGGCATTTGCCTCTTTAAATCACTTCTCCAAGCCAAGCCAGCCAGCAGCATAGAGAATACATTTAAAGTTGCTTTCTTTCCACCTGTCTCTCCATCTTCCTTCCTTCCTTCCTTCCTTCCTTCCTTCCTTCCTTCCTTCCTTCCTTCCTTCCTTCCTTCCTTCCTTCCTTCCTTCCTTCTCTCAAACATCTGTCATTTTGTCTTGCGGCTCTTAAACATCTGCCGTTTATTCTATGCGGCTCTTACGTTAAGCACGTTTCGCCATCCTTCCTCCTCAGTGGTCAGAAGTTAATATATCAATCAATCAATCAATCATTTTATTTATATCCCGCCCTCCCCGCCGAAGCAGGCTCAGGGCGGCTGAAAAAAAAGCTGAATTGTTATATTAAATATATATTATAAATACTATTGAAAGAATATTTAATATTAGGTAATCTGACCTGTTCAGCATTATAGGTAGATTCTGAGTTTATTTCCCCCTTTTCCTGATCTGAGGTTAATGAGACCTTGCTGGGCCAAGTCATGTTGGGCTGGACTGTGTGTGTTCCTATTTAAGCTTAGGTAGCAGAGATATAAACTTGATAAAGGACACAGACAAACACAAAGATTTTTTTTTAAAACTTAAAATAAAACATGCTTAAAACATTAGTATTCGGTCTTATAGTTGCTTTCTTTGCATCTCTCCCGTGGGATCCAGGGAACTGGGCAAAGGAGGCTCTGGCCAGGAGGGGGAGGAGCCTCAGCCAATAGAAGGGAGAGAGGCTTGGCTCAGTAGCTCTGCTGTATGACTGAGAGAGCCTGCCAAAGCAAGCTCTCCCTCCCCTCTTCCTCCCCAAAGAAGGAACCTCAGCCAATGAAGAAAATAGAGGCTTTGCTCTGTAGCTCCTGTGCGATTGAGCAAGCCTTGCAAAGCAAGCTGTGATGCAGAAGGAAGCAAGAGAGAGGGAGAAGGAAGCAGATAACAGCCAGTTGCTCGGGGGCCTGATAGGAGTTCTCCGAGGGCCTGATTTGGCCCCTGGGCCACATGTTTGACACCCCTGGCTTAGCTCATTCCACCACCCACAAGAGCACAAGGGGGTGGGATGGGGTGGGAAAGAGAATGACAGAATGTCCAGGAAAGTCTCTCTAGCCCAGATCAATTTCTCACATCAATGAACGTGGCAGACGGCTGCTTTTTTTCTGTCAACATGAGCTGAACCGTAGTCTCTCTCCACCCGCCCACCGAAGTTGATCCACTCATAATTGCTAGCGGACTCAACTGAGTCATTCTGTTTTGAAAAGGGTGTCCGGCAATGATTCACTGGCACAGCAACAGTCACGCAGGAAGTGTGATGTGTGTGTGTGTGAGTGAGAGAGACACTGGGGACAGTTCAACATCAGTTTAAATTTCAGTTATTGGAATTCGAAGGCCATGATTTACGATTCAGTTGGCACAGCTATTTGCGGTATGATAGAACCAAGGTTAATGTGGATTTCCAAAGTTATTATATTAGACATGCCACCCTGAGAATGAATACACACACACACACATTACGTCCAAAAACACCCTTGGGGTTATCTATACAAGCAGGGGTTTTTTTTACAGATGAGAAGAATACCAAGAATACAGAGCATTACTGCCTCAGACGTAAGAATGTAAGAGAAGCCATGCTGGATCAGGCCAATGGCTCATCCAGCCCAATTCTCATTATCACATAAGAACATAAGAGAAGCCATGTTGGATCAGGCCAATGGCCCATCCAGTCCAACACTCCGTGTCACAGAAGAACACAAGAGAAGCCATGTTGGATCAGGCCAATGGCCCATCCAGTCCAACACTCTGTGTCACATAAGAACATAAGAGAAGCCATGTTGGGTCAGGCCAATGGCTCATCCAGCCCAATACTCATTATCACATAAGAACGTAAGAGAAGCCATGTTGGATCAGGCCAATAGCCCATCCAGTCCAACACTCTGTGTCACATAAGAACATAAGAGAAGCCATGTTGGGTCAGGCCAATGGCTCATCCAGCCCAATACTCATTATCACATAAGAATGTAAGAGAAGCCATGTTGGATCAGGCCAATGGCCCATTCAGTCCAAGACTGTGTCACACAGGGCCAAAACTCAGGTGCCCTCAGGAGGTCCACCAGAGGGGCCAGAACTCCAGAAGCCCTCCCACTGTTGCCCCCCCGCCAAGCACTGAGAATACAGAGCATCACTACCCTAGACAGTGTTCCATCTATCCCTTGTGACTATTTGCCACTGATGTACCTCCGCTCCAGATATTTACCTCTACTCGTGCTTTCGAATGACTGATTCTTGTTAAATTCTGTTTGCTCCTTTGAGCCTTTAAGGATTAGCCAAGTCTCATTTTTAAAAAAATAAAATAAACCCCAGAAAGATCTGAAGGTCAATTTTATTTAAAATCCTCCACTTCCCTTGATTCAGGTCTACTCAGGGAGAGGCCTTTTCCGCGCCTTCCTGCTCTTTAGCTTGCGAGGGAAACTCCCTTCCGATTTGGCCGGGGAGACCAACCCCTCTGAAGACAGCTTCTCCCTCCCCCCCCCCCATCCTTCACAAAATGAAACGGGCCAAACCGAGAGTCTTAAAAGTGTTCTGGTTGATAAGAGATGCTGAAAACCATCAAATGGCTCCTTTGATCTGGCCGACACTTTGGCCTTTGTGGGGCAGGAGAATCTGTCATTTAGGCCCACCCGACAACATCTTGCTAACCCCAGTAACCAGCAGAATAACCTGAGACACAGACTTGATATCCTTCAAAACAAAGAGCCTCACTGCATCATTTCATTTGGAGTACTGTGTACAGTTCTGGTTGCCACACCTCAAAAAGGATATTTTAGCATCGGAAAAAGGTGCAGAAAAGGGCAACTAGAATGATTCAAGGGTTGGAACACTTTCCCTATGAAGAAAGGATTAAGCGCTTGGGGCTCTTTAGCTTGGAGAAACGTTGACTGCGGGGTGACATGATAGAGGTTTACAAGATTATGCAGGGGATAGAGAAGGTAGAGAAAGAAGGACTTTTCTCCCTTTCTCACAATACAAGAACTTGTGGGCACTCAATGAAATTGGTGAGCAGTTGGGTTAGAACAGATAAAAGGAAGTCCTTCTTCACCCAAAGGGTGATTAACATGTGGAATTCACTGCCACAAGAGGTGGTGGCAGCTGCAAGCACAGACAGCTTCAAGAGGTGATTGGATAAGCACCATCAGTGGCTATTAGCCACAGCATATTGATGGAACTCTCTGTCTGGGGCAGTGATGGTCTGTATTCTTGGTGCTTGGGGAGGCACAATGGGAGGGCTTCTAGTGTCCTGCCACCACTGATGGATCTCCTGATGGCACCTGGTTTTTTGGGCACTGTGTGACACAGAGTGTTGGACTGGATGAGTCATTGGTCTGATCCAACATGGCTTCTCTTATGTTCTTATGTTCATCCCAGGCAAAAGACAAACTCCATCCCACCAACCAACAAGTCACATCCTTTGAAACTAACCCTAGGGAGTCTAACTGCCCTCAGCTCAGCGTACATTCT
Organism: Heteronotia binoei; assembly: GCF_032191835.1. Classification (NCBI taxonomy): domain Eukaryota; kingdom Metazoa; phylum Chordata; class Lepidosauria; order Squamata; family Gekkonidae; genus Heteronotia; species Heteronotia binoei. The sequence goes on from NC_083230.1 coordinate 121,283,154, forward strand.
AGCTGAGAGAGCCAGTTTTGGTTTAGTGGTTAAGAGCGTTGGACTCTAATCTGGAGAACTGACTTTGATTCCCCATTACTTCTCCACAGAAGAACATAAGAGAAGCCATGTTGGATCAGACCAGCGGCCCATCCAGTCCAACACTCTGTGTCACATAAGAACATAAGAGAAGCCCTGTTGGATCAGGCCAATGGTCCATCCAGTCCAACACTCTGTGTCACAGAAGAACATAAGAGAAGCCATGTTGGATCAGGCCAATGGCCCATCCAGTCCAACACTCTGTGTCAAGGGGTGTGGCCTAATATGCAAATGAATCCCTGCTGGGCTTTTTCTACAAAGAAAGCCCTGGCCAGATGCAATACTATACCATCAGCAGTTACCTACGGTAGATAAAAAAAAAAATCTCCACTCTCATTAAGACTTTGTACATGCATGTTAAAACAAGTGGATTCGTTGTCCCATATTCTTCTCCACTGCTCCCAAAGTGATCCTATATGCCTAGACCCAATTCTGCTCAATATGACCGATGCTGCAAAGGGATGCCGTCTTCTGAACGATTTGTCATCTGAAAGAACGGAAAGGCTGCTTTATTCTTGAGTCTGGTCACCGAGGATCGATTGTCCGATGTATAGCTGTATGCGACTGGTTTATTTTGTTATTTCTGTATCTCTTTTTTTTTTGTCATTTATAATCTGATAGACGCCAACAAAGGCTTGTGTTTCTTGTCGTTGTGAAGCAAGTTTCCAAGTAATTATTTTAGACAAGGAACGACAAGCCACTTAAGGGAAATGTGTTCTATGGCAAAGTAGCCGGGTGTCGTAGAAGACATTTGCCTTAAGTGGCTTGTCGAAAATAATTAGAATCATAGAATCGCAGAATCATAGCGTTGGAAGGGGCCTCCAGGGTCATCTAGTCCAGCGGTCCCCAACCTTTTTCGCACCAGGGACCGGTTTGGTGGAAGACAATTTTTCCACAGACCCCGGGGGGAGGGGTAGTTTCGGGATGATACAACTGTGCACTTTATTTCTGTTAGTTTGGTGTGGTGGTTAAGTGTGCGGACTCTTATCTGGGAGAACTGGGTTTGATTCCCCACTCTTCCACTTGCACCTGCTCGGGTGGCCTTGGGTCAGCCATAGCTCTCGCAAGAGCTGTCCTTGAAAGGGCAGCTTCTGGGAGAGCTCTCTCAGCTCCACCCACCTCACAGAAGGAGGAAGATAAAGGAGATGGTGAGCCCCTCTGAGATTTGGAGTGGAGGTTGGGATATAAATCCAATGTCATCTCCCTCTTCCATTGTAATATATAATGAAATAATTATACAACTCATGGCCCAGTTCCTAACAGGCCACGGACTGGTATTGGTCCACGGACCGTGGGTTGGGGACCCCTGATCTAGTCCAGCCCCCCTACACAATGCAGGAAACTCACAAATACCTCCCCCTAAATTCACAGAATCTTCATTGCTGTCAGATGGCCATCTAGCCTTTGTTGAAAAACCTCCAAGGAAGGAGAACCCACCGCCTCCCGAGGAAGCCTGTTCCACTGAGGAATCGCTCTAACCGTCAGGAAGTTCTTCCTAATGTTGAGCCAGAAACTCTTCTGATTTTATTCCAACCCATTGGTTCTGGTCCTACCTTCTGGGGCCACAGAAAACAATTCCACACCATCCTCTAGAGGACAGCCCTTCAAGGACTTGAAGATCGTGATCATATCACCTCTCAGCCGCCTCCTCTCCAGGCTAAACATGCCCAGCTCCTTCAACCTTTCTTCATAGAACTTGGTCTCCAGACCCCTCACCATCTTCGTCGCCCTCCTCTGGACCCGTTCCAGCTTGTCTAGATCCTTCTTAAAATGTGGTGCCCAAAACTGAACACAATACTTCAGGTGAGGTCTTACCAGAGCAGAGGAAAGGAATATGATAAAGTGATCTAGACACTATACTTCTGTTAATACAGCCCAAAATCGCATTTACCTTTTTAGCCACCGCATCACACTATTGACTCATGTTCAGCATATGATCCACCAAGACCCATAGATCCTTTTCAAACATACTACTACTAAGACAAGTCTCCCCCATCCTATAACCATGCATTGGATTTTTCCTACCTTACTTGGAAACATGGACTTAATTGGACTTAGGAAAGGAAAGGTCCCCTGTGCAAGCACCAGTCGTTTCCGACTCTGGGGTGACGCTGCTTTCACAACGTTTTCACGGCAGACCTTTTTATGGGGTGGTTTGCCATTGCCTTCCCCGGTCATTACACTCCCCCCCGTCCACAGCAAGCTGAGGACTCATTTTACCGACCTTGGAAGGATGGACGGCTGAGTCAACCTCGAGCCGGCTACCTGAATCCAGCTTCTGCTGGAATCGAACTCAGGTCATGAGCAGAGGGCTCCGACTGCAGTACTGCAGCTTTACCACTCTGTATTAATTGGACTTAACTTTGACTTAATTATACAACTAATTGATTGGACCCACAAAACACACAAGGTGGACACAGAAACCACATATGATGACATAGTTTGGCACATGAAGAAAGAAAAGCAAAGAAGAAGAAGATATTGGATTTATATCCCGCCCTCCACTCCGAAGAGTCTCAGAGCGGCTCACAATCTCCTTTACCTTCCTCCCCACAACAGACACCCTGTGAGGTGGGTGGGGCTGGAGAGGTCTCTCACAGCAGCTGCCCTTTCAAGGACACCCTCTGCCAGAGCTATGGCTGACCCAAGGCCACCCGAGCAGGTGCAAGTGGAAGAGTGGGGAATCAAACCTGGTTCTCCCAGATAAGAGTCCACTCACTTAACCACTATGGCTGACCCAAGGCCACCCGAGCAGGTGCAAGTGGAAGAGTGGGGAATCAAACTGGGTTCTCCCAGATAAGAGTCCGCACACTTAACCACTACACCAAACTGGCTCTCAAAACTTAACTCCAAAACTGGAGTAAGAAACCTAAATGATTAATATGCAATTAAAGGGCCGAACATTAAAAACAAAGTGTAAAAAAAATCTTAAATCAACATACATGTATTTACTGTTGAAAGCTAAAACCATTTACGGGCCCATCATAAGCCTCTATCCTATGTAAAATCATAAAACCTCAATGGGAACCCACTCGACTTGACCTGACGCGTTTCGACCTAAATTGGTCTTCTTCAGAGGTCAGAAAGGTAAGTACACATGTCGGCTCACAATACAGAACAGAATAAAACAACAGAACCATGCTGGACCACAAGGAAATTCCATTTAAGAACTGATGAGTGTGAATTTATAAGGGACTTTGTGAACTAATTTCTTTTTCCATTGGACTTTATGTACTCTGCCTGTTGTTTTAATGCTCCATGTTAAGTGGCAATAATATTGTGTACAAATAAAATAAGATTCAGACATCATAGATCAGGGGTGTCAAACTCATTTGTCATGAGGGCCGGATCTTACATAAATGTCGGGCCAGGTCATGTCGGACTGGGCATGTATGTACCTATTTAAAATTAGGTAAAATTCTGTGTGCAATTCTGGTCACCGCACCTCAAAAAGGATATTATAGCATTGGAAAAAGTGCAGAAAAGGGCAACTAGAATGATTAAAGGTTTGGAACACTTTCCCTATGAAGAAAAGTTAAACCGTTTGGGGCTCTTCAGCTTGGAGAAACGTCGACTGCGGGGTGACATGATAGAGGTTTACAAGATAATGCCTGGGATGGAGAAAGTAGAGAAAGAAGTACTTTTCTCCCTTTCTCACAATACAAGAACTCGTGGGCATTCGATGAAATTGCTGAGCAGTCGGGTTAGAACGGATAAAAGGAGGTACTTCTTCACCAAAAGGGTGATTAACATGTGGAATTCACTGCCACAGGAGGTGGTGGCGGCTACAGGCATAGCCAGCTTCAAGAGGGGGTTAGATAAAAATATGGAGCAGAGGTCCCTCAGTGGCTATTAGCCACAGTGTGGATATATAAATTTTTGGCCACTGTGGGATACAGAGTGTTGGACTGGATGGGCCATTGGCCTGATCCAACATGGCTTCTCTTATGTTCTTAGGTAGCAGAGATATAAACTATATAAAGGCACAGACAAACACAGTTAAAAAAAAAAACTTTAAACATGCTTGAAATATTAGCAGTCGTTGATCTTAAAGGTGTTTTCTTTGTATCTCTCCCATGGGATCCAGGGAACTGAGCAAAGGAAGCTCTGGCTCTTTCCTTCCTTCCCCAGGGGACCAGGAGGGGGAGGAGCCTCAGCCAATAGAAGGAAAAGAGGCTTGGCTCAGTGGCTCTGCTGTATGATTGAGAGAGCCTGGCAAAGCAAGGTGTGATGCAGAAGGAAGCAAGAGAGAGGGAGAAGGAAGCAGATGACAGCCAGTTGCCTCGGGGCCTGATAGGAGCCCTCCGGGGGCCTGATTTGGCTCCCAGGCCGCATGCTTGACACCCCTGTCATAGACATTAATGAAAATTGTTCTTTATTTACATCCTTCTTGTGTGCACAGGGGACCTTTCCTTTCCTTTCCTGTGTGCTATTACAGCTAATAGCGTGTTGGTTAATTTTGGTCTTTCATGCTGTAATCCTTAAATATTTTTTAATCTCCTTCTAGAAGATGCCATCTTTTGCAAACCAGGGGCGTTCCAGCTCACTGGCTGCCAGCAGGACTCAAGAGAATCCATCTGCCCTTCGAAGCGTTAACTAACCTTTGCTCCCTCAGGGCGCAAGACACCCAGGGGACGGGCAGAATTAATTGACATTCTCTCAGCTGCCTGGAAGATTCTGTCATCGGACTTTGTTGGCTTTGCTGCGGACACTCCTGGGAATTTTGCCCAGGGGCGCTTGAACTCTGCACCCAAGCCAAATCTAAATGGCGTACCGAAGGAATTCAAAAGTCAAAACTGAGAGCCAGTTTGGTGTAGTGGTTAAGGGCACAGAGAACTCTTATCTGGGGACTCTTATCTGGGAGTGCTGGGTTTGATTCCCCACTCCTCCACTTGCAGCTGCTGGAATGGCCTTGGGCCAGCCGTCGCTCTCACAGAGCTGTCCTTAAAAGGGCAGCTTCTGTCAGAGCTCTCTCAGCCCCACCTACCTCACAGGGTGGCTGCTGTGGGGGAGGAAGGTAAAGGAGACTGTAAGCCACTCTGAGACTCAGAGTGACGGGCAGGGTAAAATCCAATATCTTATTCTTCAGAGAATCAGAGAATCATAGAGTTTGAAGGGATCCCCCGGGGTTATCTAGTCCAACCCCCTGTAGAATGAAGGAAATTCATAAATACCTCTCCCTAAATTCACAAGATCCTCATGGCTGTCAGATGGCCTCTGTGAGGCTGCAATAATCCAAGACTTTTAAACTAATGCACAACTACGTCCTGCCAAGAGACACAAGCTAGAGGGCCACCCCATTGACCTAGGTGGTGTACAACGGAGTGGAATGGCCAGTTCAGCGCAGTGTCTAGAGCAGGGGTGTCAAACATGCAGCCCAGGGGCTGAATCAGGCCCCCCGAGCAACTGGCTGTCATCTGCTTCCTTCTCCCTCTCTCTTGCTTCCTTCTGCATCACAGCTTGCTTTGCCAGGCTCTATCAGTCATACAGGAGCAAAGCCTCTGTTTTCTCCATTGGTTGAGGCACCTCCCTTGGGGAAGAAGGGGGGGGGGAAGGCAGAGCTTGTTTTTCCAGGCGCTCTCTATTTCACAGCAGAGCTACGGAGACAAGCCTCTCTTCCTTCTATTGGCTGAGGCTCCTCTCTTCCTGGTCATCTGGGGAAGGAAGGAAAAAGCCAGAGCTTCCTTTGTCCAGTTCCCTGGATCCCAGGGGAGAAATACAAAGAAAGCACTTTTAAGACCAACAAGTGCTAACGTCTTAAGCACGTTTTACATTTTAAAAAAAAATCTTTAATTGTGTTTGTCTGCAGCCTTTATGAAATTTATATCTCTGCTACCTAATCTTAAAAAGGTATACACATGGCCTGGCCCAACCTGACATGGCCCGGCCCATATATATATATGTCAGATCCGGCCCTCGTAACAAATCAATTTGACATTCCTCGTCTAGAGTGCTGGACTAGAGACTTGGAGAACTAGGTTCAAATCCCACCCCCCGAGCACAAAAGCTTGCTGGATTCACTCTCAGACTAGCCTTCCAAAGAGTTCTGTGAAGAGCCTCCGGGAGCGGCTGGATCCCACCCCAATTCTGCCAGGAGTAACCCCACAATGAAGGCCAGGTTTACACATGAACAACAGATAAGATTTCTTTTTAGGGTTGCCAATCCCCAGGTGAGATGAAATAACAGCAAAAAAATGTGGGAAAATAACGAAAGACTCCTGGAAATACTTAACAATTCAACAATATATATTCAATGGAAATTCAGCACTGTTACAATACAATTCATTACACTTCTACAAAAGTCCGTTCTATTCTACAAAAATTCACGTCACACTAATGCAATGTGCAAAGACAGAATTAATGCTCGTAAAAAGACTCTCCACTTGTGTGTGTCAAGTTTCTGGACTTTAAAGCTCTCGTAGAGATTCACCCGACTCCGCGGGAAGAATAAAGCGCTAGTGCGGTTCGAATTTGGAACGCAGACAATTTAAGTTCTGGAAATTCTTTCTTCAGTCTTGCAGACGTTAAATTGAAACTTTCATCAATTGTGAAATTGTTGAAAATAATGGGTCAAAATAAACCTCAACAGTAAAGCTGCCTTTAATACTGTTTCAGATTCCTTTGTCTTAGAGACTCTTCCCACATTCCTACAAACAAACAATCAAACACACAACATTTCATACACACAGTGTATCTAGTTTAAAGTTATAATGCTTATATTAGCTCACCATCATCCAAAGAAACGCTTTTTACAGCACTAGCTCTGGAGAAAACTCTCAAAGGGTTCTCTCGCCCATTCTAACCTTTATTAGCATAATTAGAAACAGTTGATGAAAATTTTTAAAGTGACCATCTAAGCAGAAAGAAAGAAAACTGGAAAACCCGAGTCTTTGTTCTGAAACACTGTAATTTATAGATAGCAAGATAAATCTAAAGCAGAATTTAAACCCCAAGGTTGTAGTGCATTCATTTTAAAGATAAGCGCAGCCTCTTCCCTAAGTAAAATTTTTTGAATTTCATCTTGAGTTAAGAACATAAGAGAAGCCATGTTGGATCAGGCCAATGGCCCATCCAGTCCAACACTCTGTGTCACATAAGAACATAAGAGAAGCCATGCTGGATCAGGCCAATGGCCCATCCAGTCCAACACTCTGTGTCACATAAGAACATAAGAGAAGCAATGTTGGATCAGGCCAATGATCCATCCAGTCCAACACTCTGTGTCACATAAGAACATAAGAGAAGCCCTGTTGGATCAGGCCAATGGCCCATCCAGTCCAACACTCTGTGTCACATAAGAACATAAGAGAAGCCATGCTGGATCAGGCCAATGGCCCATCCAGTCCAACACTCTGTGTCACATAAGAACATAAGAGAAGCCCTGTTGGATCAGGCCAATGGCCCATCCAGTCCAACACTCTGTGTCACATAAGAACATAAGAGAAGCCCTGTTGGATCAGGCCAATGGCCCATCCAGTCCAACACTCTGTGTCACATAAGAACATAAGAGAAGCCATGTTGGATCAGGCCAATGGCCCATCCAGTCCAACACTCTGTGTCACATAAGAACATAAGAGAAGCAATGTTGGATCAGGCCAATGATCCATCCAGTCCAACACTCTGTGTCACATAAGAACATAAGAGAAGCCCTGTTGGATCAGGCCAATGGCCCATCCAGTCCAACACTCTGTGTCACATAAGAACATAAGAGAAGCCCTGTTGGATCAGGCCAGCGGCCCATCCAGTCCAACACTCTGTGTCACAGAAGAACATAAGAGAAGCCCTGTTGGATCAGGCCAGCGGCCCATCCAGTCCAACACTCTGTGTCACATAAGAACATAAGAGAAGCCCTGTTGGATCAGGCCAATGGCCCATCCAGTCCAACACTCTGTGTCACATAAGAACATAAGAGAAGCCATGTTGGATCAGGCCAATGGCCCATCCAGTCCAACACTCTGTGTCATATAAGAACATAAGAGAAGCCATGTTGGATCAGGCCAATGGCCCATCCAGTCCAACACTCTGTGTCACATAGGAGAAGCCCTGTTGGATCAGGCCAATGGCACATCCAGTTCAACACTCTGTGTCGCATAAGATCATAAGAGAAGCAATGTTGGATCAGGCCAATGGCCCATCCAGTCCAACACTCTGTGTCACATAAGAACATAAGAGAAGCCATGTTGGATTAGGCCAATGGCCCATCCAGCCCAACACTCTGTGTCACATAAGAACATAAGAGAAGCCATGTTGGATCAGGCCAATAGCCCATCCAGCCCAACACTCTGTGTCACACAGTGGGAATATATATATATATATATATATATATATATATATATATATATATATATATATATATATATATATATATATATATATATATATAAATTTTATTCATTCCTTGATATCTATACAAAACACAAAACCTCATGTCTTTTTCAGTATGGTTTTTGGACATAAAATGTCCTGAACCCTTACTTGTCTGGTAGTATTACCAATGTAGATTCTTGGATAGCCACACTGAATCATGTACACGACATTGCGTGACAAACAAGAACTGAAGTGTTTTAATTAGATTTTTATATAGCTGGTAGGATGTACAAATTCTTTCGTTTGAATCGCTAAAGGACAAACCTTGCACCTGCCGAAAGAGAAATTTCCAACCCCCACATCTGGTCTAACTCGTTCATTACCTTCGTCATTTTTAAAATCTCCCTTAACCTGTGGGTTCTACGAAGCCCTATGTACGGTTTAAGGTCACATCCTAACACATCACTCAACAGGCGCCAGTGTTTTATTAATGACAGATCTTATTTTATTTGACAAGGGAGTGTAGTCAAAGGCACACGTTAATTGCTCCACCTGCCTATCTTCCCGATTCTCAAAAAGACCTGTTCTAGACCTGTTCAAGAAGAAGAAGATGAAGAAGAAGATATTGGATTTATATCCTGCCCTGCACTCCGAAGAGTCTCAGAGCGGCTCACAATCTCCTTTCCCTTCCTCCCCCACAACAGACACCCTGTGATGTGGGTGCGGCTGAGAGGGCTCTCCCAGAAGCTGCCCTTTCAAGGACAACCTCTGCCAGGGCTATGGCTGACCCAAGGCCATTCCAGCAGCTGCAAGTGGAGGAGTGGGGAATCAAACCCGGTTCTCCCAGATAAGAGTCCGCACACTTAACCACTACACCAAACTGGCTAAAGGTACCAGATTTTCAGCATAGCATCCAGTGCCTCTCCCCAAAATACCCCCCAAGTTTCAAAACGATTGGACCAGGGGGTCCGATTCTATGAGTCCCAAAGGAAGGTGCCCCTATATTATTTCCTATGGAAGGAAGGCATTTTAAAAGATGCGCAGTCCCTTTAAATGTGATGACCAGAACTCCCTTGGAGTTTAATTATGCTTGTCACATCCTTGCTCCTGGCTCCGCCCCCAATGTCTCCTGGCTCCACCTCCAAAGTCCCCAGATATTTCTTGAATTGGACTTGGCAACCCTATTTCTTCTGGATCAGACCAAAGGTCCTCTTAGAGCAGCATACCAAGACAGACCAGCCAGGGGCTTCAAGGAAGATCACCAGCAGGGAAGGAGATGAAAGCAGTGGCAATCACCCATTGCTGATCTCCTGACGATACACTGCCCCTGAAACTGGAGGTTCTACTCTGCCACTCTGGCTAAGAGTTGCCTGCAAATAATCCATCATGAATGTGTCCCACCCCGATTTATCTCATCTAAACTGGCACGACTCCCTCTTATAATAACCACCATTCAAACTTGACCCTCCTTCAAAGAGGCCGGAACACAAACAGCCAAATCGCTCCTTGTAGAGGCTTTTTGTGACTCTATGGAAAGGGACAGCCCTTCCGACAGGAAATCCATGTTATTCTGTTCAGCACAATTCCCCTCATGGATAGCCAGGAGAAGAAAAAAAACCCTTTTAAAGCAAAAAACACGATCGTTGTGGAGGGGAAAGTCACCCCACATGCAAGTTACAAAAACATCTTTTGAAAGATAGGATGGAAGTCAGATTTTGGGGGGCAGGAGAGGTCTATTATGGCAAGTCCTGACAAGAAGAAGAGGAGGAAGAAGACTGCAGATTTATACCCCAACTTTCTCTCTGAATCAAAGACTCAGAGCGGCTTACAATCTCCTATATCTTCTCCCCCCACAACAGACACCCTGTGATGTGGGTGGGGCTAAGAGAGCTCTCTCAGAAGCTGCCCTTTCAAGGACAACTCTGCGACAGCTATGGCTGACCCAAGACTATTCCAGCGGCTGCAAGTGGAGGATGGGGGAATCATACCCAGTTCTCCCAGATAAGAGCGCTCAGGCTGACCCAAGGCCATTCCAGCAGCTGCAAGTAGAGGAGTGGGGAATCAAACCCGGTTTTCCCAGATAAGAGAGCTCTGGCTGACCCAAGGCCATTCCAGAAGTTGCAAGTGGAGGAGTGGGGAATCAAACCCGGTTCTCCCAGATAAGAGAGCTCTGGCTGACCCAGGGCCATTCCAGCAGCTGCAAGTGGAGGAGTGGGGAATCAAACCCGGTTCTCCCAGATAAGAGAGCTCTGTCTGACCCAAGGCCATTCCAGCAGCTGCAAGTGGAGGAGTGGGGAATCAAACCCGGTTCTCCCAGATAAGAGAGCTCTGGCTGACCCAAGGCCATTCCAGCAGCTGCAAGTGGAGGAGCAGGGAATCAAACCCGGTTCTCCCAGCTAAGAGAGCTCTGGCTGACCCAAGGCCATTCCAGCAGCTGCAAGTGAAGGAGTGGGGAATCAAACCCGGTTTTCCCAGATAAGAGAGCTCTGGCTGACCCAAGGCCATTCCAGCAGCTGCAAGTGAAGGAGTGGGGAATCAAACCCGGTTTTCCCAGATAAGAGAGCTCTGGCTGACCCAAGGCCATTCCAGCAGCTGCAAGTGAAGGAGTGGGGAATCAAACCCGGTTTTCCCAGATAAGAGAGCTCTGGCTGACCCAAGGCCATTCCAGAAGCTGCAAGTGGAGGAGTGGGGAATCAAACCGGTTCTCCCAGATAAGAGTCCGCACACTTAACCACACCAAACTGAAGGAAGAGGAGGAGGAGAGGAGATTGGATTTATACCCCACCCTTCACTACCTGAAGGAATCTCAGAGTGGTTTACAAACTCCTTTCACTTCCCCTCGCCACAACAGACGTCCTGTGAGGTAGGTGGGGCTGAGAGAGCTCTCCCAGAACTGCTCTTGAGCAGAACAGCTCTGAGAGAGTGATGACTGACCCAAAGATTCAGAGGACTTAGCCATGCTAGGGTGTTGCTGTAAAATAATAAAGAGGCCAGCAGTGCCTTTAAGAACAACAAATTTTACTGTAGCATAAGCTTTCGAGAAATACAGAATGGTGTAGTGGAGAAATGAGCAGACTCTTATCTGGGAGAGCCGGGTTTGATTCCCCACTCCTCCACTTGCAGCTGCTGGAATGGCCTTGGGTCAGCCACAGCTCTGGCAGAGGTTGTCCTTGAAAGGGCAGCTGCCGTAAGAGCTCTCTCAGCCCCACCCACCTCACAGGGTGTCTGTTGTGGGGGAGGAAGGTAAAGGAGATTGTGAGCTGTTTGAGACTCTGCGATTCGGAGCGGAGGGCAGGATACAAATCGAATGTCTTCTTCTTCCTCCTCCTCCCACTGCTAACATCTTCCCCAGTATCTTACTCTCCAAATCTGACGCCACTGCAGGTAAAAGCTAGGGCTCCCTCAACCCTTACCAGGGATTTTTAAATTCAGGTGGGTAGCCATGTTGCTCTGAAGCAGCAGAACCAAGTTCCAGTCCGGCGGCACCTTTAAGATTCTGGGTGTTAGCTTTCATCTGCATGCCGATGTTAAGAACATAAGAGTTTTTGGGGGGGTTTGGCTACTGTGCGACACAGTGTTGGACTGGATGGGCCATTGGCCTGATCCAACATTGCTTCTCTTATGTTCTTATGGCCCTCCTGGTGGACTTCCTGATGGCACCTGGGTTTTGGACACTGTGCGACACAGAGCGTTGGACTGGATGGGCCATTGGCCTGATCCAACATTGCTTCTCTTATGTTCTTATGGCCCTCCTGGTGGACTTCCTGATGGCACCTGGGTTTTGGCCACTGTGTGACACAGAGCGTTGGACTGGATGGGCCATTGGCCTGATCCAACATTGCTTCTCTTATGTTCTTATGGCCCTCCTGGTGGACTTCCTGATGGCACCTGGGTTTTGGACACTGTGCGACACAGAGCGTTGGACTGGATGGGCCATTGGCCTGATCCAACATTGCTTCTCTTATGTTCTTATGGCCCTCCTGGTGGACTTCCTGATGGCACCTGGGTTTTGGCCACTGTGCGACACAGAGCGTTGGACTGGATGGGCCATTGGCCTGATCCAACATGGCTTCTCTGATGTTCTTATGTTAAAGATGCCCCTGGACTCCAACTTTGTCCCAAGGATTTTTAAAGGCATCCAACAAACTATCAGTTTGCAAGACTTGTGAGAGAAACCCTATGCAGAGGGATGATTTCTCACCTGCCAGGAATTGAGTGAGGATCACGGTCGCCCTTCTCTTGGGATGCATAAAGTGCTAACGGAGGCTTCTGTGTAGATCTGGAGCAGGTAATTATTCTTTCTGAGCTATTAAAATCGACACACATCTCCAGGACGCTGGAAATGTGCCCTGGAATAAAGAATGCAGCATCCAGGGAAATGGGACAAAAACCCTCCGGAGAACAAGACAGAACACAGAGCCCAGAATACTTAACTCAGTGTTGCTGTGGTGGCGAGATCTGTGCGGGCCCGCGATTGTGATGAATTTGTTCAAGGTTTGGATGTCTAACTGCCAAAGAGAAGTCATCGCGATAGTGTGGAGGGATGGCTGATACATGAAAAAGGATCTCTGGATGGTGGGAATTCTAACTGTAAGGACCACTAAATGCAGCATCACTGGTGAAACGTAAAAGTACTCTAAGTGAATGTAGAAAAATTCAGGTGGATAGCCATGTTGTCACGATGTAAATGGCACCATGGAGGAGGAGGAGAAGATGGATTTATATCCCGCCCTCCACTCTGAAGAGTCTCAGAGCGGCTCACAATCTCCTTTACCTTCCCCCCCCCCCAACAGACACCCTGTGAGGTAGATGAAGATATTGGATTTATATCCCGCCCTCCACTCCGAAGAGTCTCAGAGCGGCTCACAATCTCCCTTCCCTTCCTCCCCCACAACAGACACCCTGTGAGGTAGATGAAGATATTGGATTTATATCCCGCCCTCCACTCCGAAGAGTCTCAGAGCGGCTCACAATCTCCTTTACCTTCCTTCCCCCCCCCCCACAACAGACACCCTGTGAGGTAGATGAAGATATTGGATTTATATCCCACCCTCCACTCCGAAGAGTCTCAGAGCGGCTCACAATCTCCTTTACCTTCCTCCCCCACAACAGACGCCCTGTGAGGTAGATGAATATATTGGATTTATATCCCGCCCTCCACTCCAAAGAGTTTCAGAGTGGCTCACAATCTCCTTTACCTTCCACCCCCCCCACAATAGACACCCTGTGAGGTAGATGAAGACATTGGATTTATATCCCGCCCTCCACTCCGAAGAGTCTCAGAGCAGCTCACAATCTCCTTTACCTTCCTTCCCCCCCCCAACAGACACGTGTGAGGTAGATGAAGATATTGGATTTATATCCCACCCTCCACTCCGAAGAGTCTCAGAGCGGCTCACAATCTCCTTTACCTTCCTCCCCCACAACAGACACCCTGTGAGGTAGATGAAGATATTGGATTTATATCCCACCCTCCACTCCAAAGAGTCTCAGAGCTGCTCACGATCTCCTTTACCTTCCTCCCCCACAACAGACACCCTGTGAGGTGAGTGGGGCTGAGAGGGCTCTCACAGCAGCTGCCCTTTCAAGGACAACCTTTGCCAGAGCTATGAACATAAGAACATAAGAGAAGCCATGTTGGATCAGGCCAATGGCCCATCCAGTCCAACACTCTGTGTCACACAGTGGCTAAAAAAAATTATCTGTCTGTCTGTCTGTCTTCCTGCCTGCCTGCTCGCCCATCCACACTGTGGCTAATAGCCACTGATGGACCTCTGCTCCATATTTTTATCCAATCCCCTCTTGAAGCTGGCTATGCTTGTAGCCGCCACCACCTCCTGCGGCAGTGAATTCCACATGTTAATCACCCTTTGGGTGAAGAAGTACCTCCTTTTATCCGTTCTAACCAGACTGCTCAGCAATTTCATTGAATGGTCACGAATTCTTGTATTTTGAGAAAGGGAGAAAAGTACTTCTTTCTCTACCTTCTCCATCCCATGCATAATCTTGTAAACCTCTATCATCTTTTGCCGCCCCCTGTCTTCTTTTGCCTTCTGTTTTTCCCAGCATCAGGGTCTTCTCCAGGGAGTGCTCCCTTCTCATTGGGTGGCCAAAGGATTTGAGCTTCAGCTTCAGCATCTGACCTTCCAGGGAACAGTCTGGGTTGATTTCCCTAAGGACTGACTGATTGGATCTTCTTGCAGTCCAAGGGACTCTCAAGAGTCTTCTCCAACATCACAGCTCAAAAGCATCTATTCTTCTGCACTCGGCCTTCCTTATGGTCCAGCTCTCACAGCCCTACATTACTATTGGGAATACCATCGCTTTGACTATACGGACTTTTGTTGGCAGGGTGATGTCTCTACTTTTTATCATACTGCCCAGGTTCGCCATAGCTGTCCTCCCAAGGAGCAAACATCTTTTAGTTGCATGGTTACAGTCACCATCTGCAGTGATCCTGGATCCCAGAAATGTGAAGTCTGTCACTATGTTAAAGACCAATAAAATTTTTAGCAGAGTACGAACTTTTGTGAATCACTGCTGGCTTATTCATCATACATCATCGACGTGCATATCAAGACAATTTCTTCCTGTCGTCGGAAATGCCCCCTTCTAGCTTCCTGCCTCTGTTCCTGGGGCAGCCTCCTGCTTTTCAACACCCGATCTGAACAAACGCCACTCCTTGAGACCTTGGAGAGCCGCTGCCAGTCTGAGTAGACAATACTGACTTTGATAGACCGAGGGTCTGATTCAGTAGAAGGCAGCTTCGTATGTTCACTCAGCATGAGCAAAACACAGCTTCAAGGTACCGTCTTTGCAACCGTGCTGTGTGTTCTTATATAATCATGCAGAAGACTCGAAGTGAGCAAGGAAGAAATCCAAACTGTGGGGTATTCCAGGATCTCAGCAATTCAATAAGGCCCAAGGAAGAAACTAGGTCATCCTTCTCAGAGAAAACCGGAGATTAAGTGGAAGATTCAGCATGGTGTGCAGAATTCACAAGGGGTTGGTGATTTGTGTGAGCGTACATTTTTTTTTTTAAAATGTGCGTTACGGACGGCAACCTCTTTTCTAGAGAAAAGGGCAGGCAGCTCAGGATCTCTACCCTCCTCTAAAGAAATAGGATGCTTTCTGGAAGAAACTGCAAAGCAAGTAGATAAGAGCACAGCAAGACCCCTGCTGGATCAGATCAGTGGTCCATCTAGTCCAGCAGCCTAAGAACATAAGAAGAGCCCTGCTAGAGCAGACCAGAGGTCTATCTAGTCCGGCATCCTGAGAACATAAAAAGAGTCCTGCTGGATCTGACCAGTGGTCCATCTACCCCAGCACTCTAAGAACATAAGAAGAGCCCTGCTAGAGCAGACCAGTGGTCCATCTAGTCCAGCATCCTAAGAATATACAGAGCCCTGCTGGATCAGACCAGTGGTCCATCTAGTCTAGAATCCTAAGAACATAACAAGAGCCTTGCTGGATCAGAGCAGTAGTCCATCTGCTCCAGCATCCTTAGAACATCAGGACAGCCCTGCTGGATCAGACCAGTTATCCATCTAGTCTAGCATCCTAAGAACATAACAACAGCTGACTGTCTCAGACCAGAGGTCCATCTAGTCCAGCCTCCTGCCTCACACATTGGCCAGCCAATACCTCTGGGCAGCCAACAACAGGGGAGAGAGGCCAAAGCCTTCATAAGAACATCAGAAGAGCCCTGCTGGATCAGACCAGTGGTCCATCTAGTCCAACATCCTAAGAACATCAGAAGAGCCCTGCTGGATCAGACCAGTGGTCTATCTAGTCCAGCATCCTAAGAACATCAGAAGAACCCTGCTGGGTCAGACCAGTGGTCCATCTAGTCCAGCCTCCTAAGAACATAAGAAAAGCCCTGCTGGATCAGAAAAGTGGTCCATCTAGTCCAGCATCCTAAGAACATCAGAACAGCCCTGCTGGATCAGACCAGTGGTTCATCTAGTCCAGCATCCTAAGAACATCAGAAGAGCCCTGCTGGATCAGACCAGTAGTCCATCTAGTCCAGCATCCTAAGAACATCAAAAGAACCCTGCTGGATCAGACCAGTGGTCCATCTAGTCCAGCATCCTAAGAACATCAGAAGAGCCCTGCTGGATCAGACCAGTGGTCCATCTAGTCCAGCATCCTAAGAACATCAGAAGAGCCCTGCTGGATCAGACCAGTGGTCCATCTAGTCCAGCATCCTAAGAACATCAGAACAGCCCTGCTGGATCAGACCAGGAGTCCATCTAGTCCAGCATTCTGTCTTACAAAATGGCCAACCAGTTCCTCTGGAGGGCCAACAACAGAGCAGAGAGGTCAAGGCTTTCCCTGAGGGTGTCTCCTGGTTCTGGGATTCAGACGATTAGTGCCCCTGAATGTGGCGTTTCCCTCAGTCACCATGGCTGGTAGCCACTAACAGACATATCCTCCATGAAATATATCTAATCCCCATTTGAAGCTGTTTATTTCTGTGGCCATCACCACATCCTCTGGCATCCTAGTCCACATTTTAATCACTCTGTGCGTAAATAAATATTTCTTTTTATCCGTCCCGAACCTCCCGCCCATCAGCTTCATTGAATGCCCTCGAGTTCTAGCATTTTGGGAGAAGAAGAAAAAAGTATTTCTCAACTCTTTCCATCCCGTGCAGAATCTTCTAAACCTCTATAATCCACCCGCCCTTAGTTGTCTCGTTTCTCAGCTGGAAATATTGAGAACTGAGGATCTGATCCATCTGGATCACCCAAGATTGTCAAGCCCATACTTTCTATCATGCTCAGGAAGTGCTTCACAGATCTCGATTCTCCCTACAACAACCCTGTAAAGTGTGGGATTAGAATTATCCAGGGCAATTTTTGTAGCAGGAACTCCCTCTCCACAATGCAGGAAATTCACAAATACCTTCCCCCCCCCCCTTACACACCCCCAGTGACCCTTGTTCCATGCCCAGAAGATGGCAAAAAGAAGAAGAATTGCAGATTTAGACCCTGCCCTTCTCTCTGAATCAGAGACTCAGAACGGCTTACAATTTCCTATATCTTCTCCTCCCACAACAGACACCCTGTGAGGTGGGTGGAGCTGAGAGGGCTCTCATAGCAGCTGCCCTTTCAAGGACAACCCCTGCAAGAGAGCTATGGCTGATCCAAGGCCATTCCAGCAGGTGCAAGTGGAGGAGAAGAATTGCAGATTTATATCCCGCCCTTCTCCCTGAAGCAGAGACTCAGAGCGGCACACAATCTCTTATATCTTCTCCCCCACAACAGACACCCTGTGAGGTAGGTGGGGCTGAGAGGGCTCTCACAGCATCTGCCCTTTCAAGGACAACTCTGCAAGAGAGCTATGGCTGACCCAAGGCCATTCCAGCAGCTGCAAGTGGAGGACTGGGGAATCCAGCCCGGTTCTCCCAGATAAAGAAGAATTGCAGATTTATACCCCGCCCTTCTCCCTGAATCAGAGACTCAGAGCAGCTCACAATCTCTCTTTTTTTTTTTATTTTATTGTTGTTTTAAAAACCCCACATGTGAAACCCCAGTGCATAAAATTACAATAGTTACTCAAGTTAAACATTAATAGATATCAGAAAGAAGAACATCAACCTAACTTTCATATAGTGAATACAAGAAAAGTAAAGCGATACAGTTTACAACGATATCAAATCAAATCAGCTAAACATTCATCATTTGCAAAAATGGACTCCAAATCTCATTAAAACGACACATTTGTCTACGACCAGAAAACGATATTTTTTCAAAAGCTGCAAGTTTCAATAAGTCATCTTCCCAAAGAAGAATTGGAATTACATCATTTTGTTTCCAGTGTTTAAGAATTTGGCGTTTTGCTATCAACAGAGCCCTTCCTAACCATAATTTTTGCCCCTTCTTTAATTTCCATTCTTTCGGAAAAAAGTTTAGTATTAAGTGACTATCTTGCCATGGTAGTTGACGTTTAATTGTATCCTTTATTTTAGAGCAGCTCACAATCTCTTATATCTTCTCCCCCCGCAACAGACAACCTGTGAGGTGGGTGGGGCTGAGAGAGCTCTCCTAGAAACTGCCCTTTCAAGGACAACTCTGCAAGAGAGCTATGGCTGACCCAAGGCCATTCCAGCAGCTGCAAGTGGAGGACTGGGGAATCAAACCCGGTTCTCCCAGAATTGCAGATCTATACCCCACCCTTCTCCCTGAATCAGAGACTCAGAGTGGCTCACAATCTCCTTTATCTTTTCCCAGAACAGACACCCTGTGAGGTGGGTGGGGCTGAGAGGGCTCTCCAGGATTCCCTGATCAACTGGAGAAAAATGGCTTTCTGACCCCGAAGTGGCAATCAACATTTCCCTGGGCGTGTACAAAAAGATAGTCCTGCTGGAAAGGCAAACCTTTTCACTGACAATTGTAGCAAACAGGGCTTTTTTTTGTAGAAGGACCTCCTTTGCATATTACGCCACACCCCCTTGATGTAGCCAATCCTCCAAGAGCTTACAGTAGGCCCTGTAAGAAGAGCCTTGTAAGCTCCAGGAGGATTGGCTACATCAGGGGTGTGTGTGGCCTAATACGCAAAGGAGTTCCTGCTAGAATTCCTTACAGGGCTCTTCCTCCAGGGCCTGCTGTAAGCTCCAGGAGGATTGGCTGCATCAGGGGTGTGTGGCCTAATACGCAAAGGAGTTCCTGCTAGAATTCCTTACAGGGCTCTTCGTACAGGGCCTCCTGTAAGCTCCAGGAGGATTGGCTACATCAGGGGTGTGTAGCCTAATACGCAAAGGAGTTCCTGCTAAAAAAAAAAAGCCCTATCGGGGAGTGTTTAGGACAGCTCTTCGGCCACGGCACCGGTGTGACGCCTACAAATGAGGGAGGGGCGGTGGCTCAGTGGCAGAGCATCTGCTTGGTAAGCAGAAGGTCCCAGGCTCAATCCCCGGCATCTCTTACTAAAAAGGGTCTGGGCAAGTAGGAGTGAAAAACCTCTGCTTGAGACCCTGGAGAGCCACTGCCAGTCAGGGGAGGGATGGTGGCTCAGTGGTAGAGCATCTGCTTGGTAAGCAGAAGGTCCCAAGTTCAATCCCTGGCATCTCCAACTAAAGGGTCCAGGCAAGTAGGTGTGAAAAACCTCAGCTTGAGATCCTGGAGAGCCGCTGCCAGTCTGAGTAGACAAGACTGACTTTGATGGACCGGAGGTCTGATTCAGTAGAAGGCAGCTTCATATGTCCATCAGAGTTGTTCTTCACAGAGCCATTTTGGCGCGTGATTTTTAAAAAAAAAACATGATGCATATGCACACACACACGTACGCACACATGCACAAAGACAAAGGAAAGACAGAGGGCTTAATCCTGCAAGGATGCCGCGCGGAAGAGCTGGAGACAGCAAGGTCAGAAGCAACCCAGCAGGCCTACCAAAGAGAAGAGACGTCATTTATCAGAGCTGCCACCATCAGCCTAAGAATAGAGCAAACAGAGACGGTTTCGCAACCTGTCGGGACAGAAGGGACAAAAGAGACGGTCAAGGCAAAGAGGCTGCTGGACTTTCGTGGCTCGGTGGGAAAGCATCTGCTCGGCACGCAGAAGGTCCCAGGTTCAACCCCCGGCTTCCCCGGTGAAATGAGGCAGGAGGTGATGGGAAAGACCTCCGCCCGAGACTCTGGAGAGCTGCTGCCAGTCTGAGTAGCCAATACCAACCTCTGGTGCTTTTTTTGTAGCAGGAGCTCCTTTGCATATTAGGCCACACACCCCTTATGTAGCCAATCCTCCAAGAGCTTATAGGGCCTACTGTCAGCTCCAAGAAGATTGGCTACATCAGGAGGTGTGTGGCCTAATATGTAAAGGAGTTCCTGCTACCAAAAAAAAGCCCTCCATGGTGCGGTTTATTTGTGATACTTCTTCAATCCTCCAAGAGCTTACAGGGCTGTTAGTACAAGGCTTACTGCAAGCTCCAGGAGGATTGGCTGCATCAGGGGTGTGTGGCCTAATATGCAAAGGAGGTCCTGCAAGACTTCCGCCTCTGATATTAGGCCACACCCCCTAATGTAGCCAATCCTCCAAGAGCTTGCAGGGCTCTTCGCATAGGGCCTCCTGTAAGCTCCAGGAGGATTGGCTGCATCAGGGGTGTGTGGCCTAATATGCAAAGGAGGCCCTGTGTGGAGAAACGCCATTTTAGTCAGTGGTGGTGCTTCATTTGGCAGGGGTCAGTAAATCCCTCAGCAGGCTTTGTAGCCTTCCCCTCACTCCCCCCCTCCCTTCCAGAGCCAAACCAACAACGCTAGGGGGAAAATCTCCTAGAGAGGCAGGAAGTGCTTGTGTTCTTTGCATGTGTTAGGCAGGAAGAGAGGCCAGAGTTGGAAGCCAGCGCTCGAGCGAGCATGTGGTGAGCAATGGAGGCTCCTGCCTGGGAGGCCCCAGGCAGTCTGACCAAGTAAGTCATTCTCATAGACAGGGCAAGTGTAGACCAGGGACAATACGATGCGTTTAAAAACCACCTTTATTTTGTTATGCTGTTTGCTGTGCGTGTGCTGTGCTGTGCTAACTTTTTAAAGGCAACTGTTTTTGTTTTGTTTTTCTTTCCCTATCTTTGTCTCTTTTAAATAAATGTTTTTTCTGTTTTAAATACTGGCAGTCAATCTCTGTACCACATAGATCCCCAGACCGCTTTAGACCACGCTGTGTTAAGAAGGGGGCCCCAGGTGAAGGGGGGAAGGCATGCAGTTGGATAAGGTGCCAATCCTCCAGGGGTGCCCCAAAGAAGCGCTGAGGTCTCTGTGAAACCCAAGTGCAGGGTGGCAGAGGACCTTGAGGCCTGGCCTCACAGCTGGAGAGGGGGATTGGGAGTCCTGTTCCTCTCAAACTGAACCCCGGGACTGAGCAGGTGGTGGCAGCGAGCCCAAGGGGCAGGAGGAGAAATAGCTCCCTCCAGGAGTTGGCGACTCCATAGGGAGCTGACGGGACCGGGTCTGAAGGCAGAATCGGGCCGGTTCCGCCACACCCTGCAAGACTTCCGCCCCTGATATTAGGCCACACCCCCTGATGTAGCCAGTCCTCCAAGAGCTTACAGGGCTTTTCGTGCAGGGCCTGCTGGAAGCTCCAGGAAGATTGGCTGCATCAGGGGTGTGTGGCCTAATATGCAAAGGAGGTCCTGCAAGACCCCCCCCTCATATTAGGCCACACCCCCTGATGTAGCCAGTCCTCCAAGAGCTTACAGGGCTCTTAGTACAAGGTCTCCTGTAAACTCCGGTAGGATTGGCTGCATCAGGGGTGTGTGGCCTAATATGCGAAGGAGTTCCGGCTACAAAAAAAAGCCCTGCGTGACCTTTATGGGCCAAGGGTCTGATTCAGTATAAAAAAACAAACCGGGATCACACAGTGTAAAAGCATAACAAGCAATCACTAATTTATGGCTACTGTATTTTACAACTGATAAAAATACAAATGGTCCATACACATTGCACATATCACAACTAATGCTGTGATCCCGCATCATCAGGGCTTTTTTTTGAGCAGGAACGCAGTTCCGGCTGGTATCAAGGGGTGTGGCCTAATATGCAAATGAGTTCCTGCTGGGCTTTTCTCACACAAATGCTCTGTGTGAAACAATGGTGACAACAGGGTGTGTGGTCTGATACGCAAATGAGTTCCTGCTGGGTCCCCCCCCCCTACAAAACAAGCCCCGCGTATCACAACATTTAGAAAAATCCCATCCTTGTGATCTTGTAGAACAGCTTCTGCAATGGAAAAAAAATGAATTTCGCTGCCGAGTGATCGAGCAGAAGGATTTGTTTTATCCCCATAACACTCTTGTGAGGTAGGTCAGTGAGAGTTATGTGACCGGTCCAAGGTTGCCCACTCAACTTCCCTAGCACAGCGGGAATTCGAATCTGGGTCCCCCAAATCCTCTAACCGCTTCATCACATTGGCTTCTGATCTCTAATCTCTGGTTTGCACAACAGGTCATTGCATAGAAAAAAGAGGTGCCGGAGCTCATTAGCACAACTCATTAGCGTATGCCACTAACCCTAACCCTAACCCCCTGACATCACCGGAAGGTGGGCTAAATTATATCAGCTCAGCAGCCACCTTAAAACGCTTCTCGAATTGCAACTGTCATCATCAAACCTCACTCCCATCATACTTTCCAAATTACTTTCTCCTACTCAGGGGTGGCCAACGGTAGCTCTCCAGATGTTTTTTTTGCCTACAACTCCCATCAGCCCCAGCCATTGGCCATGCTGTCTGGGGCAGATGGGAGCTGTAGGCAAAAAACATCTGGACAGCTACCATTGGCCACCCCTGTTCTATGTGGTCACAGTGGCATGAGGAAGATTTCCATCTGTCCGCTTGATATGTTTTGGTTGGTTTCTCAATTTTTGCGAGGGAAAATATTAGAAAGTTTATCAAAACTTGAACAGTTCAGTAAAATTCTCACAGGAGGGAGCCCGGAAGCAAAAATTTTTTTGGAGGGGGAGGGTTAAGAAAGTAAGAGCACGATCAAATTTAGAGCAGGGGTGTCAAACTCATGCGGGCCGGATCGGACATAAATGAGACCTTCTCAGGCCGAGCCATGGATGTCATAAAATGTAATGCCGGGTAGCAGAGATATAAACTTTTTAAAGGACCCAGACAAACACAAAGATGTTTAAAAGGTGTAAAATAAAACTTGCTTAAAACATCAGCACTCGTTGGTCTTAAAGGTGCTTTCTTTGTATCTCTCCCGTGAGATCCATGGAACTGGGCAAAGGAGCTCTGGCTCTTTCCTTCCTTCCTCGGGGGACCAGGATGGGGAGGAGCCTCGGCCACGAGAAGGAAGAGAGGCTTGGCTCAGTAGCTCTGCTGTGCAATTCAGAGAACCTGGCAAAGCAAGCTATTTCTCCCCACTTCCTTCCTAAGGGAGGAGCCTCAGCCACTGAAGAAAATAGGGAACATAAGAGAAGCCATGCTGGATAAGGCCAATGGCCCATCCAGTCCAACACTCTGTGTCACACAGTGGCCAAAACAACCAAGTGAAATCAGGATGTCCACCAGTGGGGCTAGAAGCTCTCCCACTGTGCCCCCTCCCAAGCACCAAGAATACAGAGCATCACTGTCCCAGACTGAGAGTTTCAACAATAGCCTGTGGCTAATAGCCACTGATGGACCTACAGAGGCTTTGCTCTGTAGCTCCTGTGCGATTGAGCAAGCCTGGCAAAGTAAGCTGTGATGCAGAAGGAAGCAAGAGAGATGGAGAAGGAAGCAGAGGACAGCCAGTTGCTTGGGGGCCTGATAGGAGCCCTCCAAGGGCTTGGTTGGGCCACCAGGCCACATGTTTGACACCCCTGATTGAGAGGTTCCGGAGCTTCACTCCTGTGAACTCCTGCCCAAAATGAGGTCTGCCCAGGACCAATTTTATAGAGCACTACATCATGCAAAAGATGCACGTCACTCTAGCCTGCCCACCCTGTCCTATCATTCTACTGCAGGAGTGTCAAACATGCAGTCCGGGGGCCAAACCAGGCCCCCGAGCAACCGGCTGTCCTCTGCTTCCTTCTCCCTCTCTCTGGCTTCCTTCTGCATCACAGCTTGCTTCGCCAGGTTTGCTCAATCGCACAGAAGCTACAGAGGAAGGGGAGGGGGAGGGACAGCTTGCTTTGTCAGGCTTTCTCCATCACACAGCAGAGCTACTGAGCCAAGACTCTCTTCCTTCCATTGGCTGAGGCTCCTCCCCCTCCTGGTTCCCTGGGGAAGGAAGGAAAGAGCCAGAGCTTCCTTTGCCCAGTTTCCTGGATCCCATGGGAGAAATACAAAGAAAGCACCTTTAAAACCAAAAAGTGCTAATCTTTTTAAGCATGTTTTATTTTTATTTATTTTTTTTAATTAATTGTGTTTGTGTCCTTTATAAAGTTTGTATCTCTGCTACCTAATCTTAAAAAGGTACACACATGGCACGGCCCGATATAGCCTGGTCCAGCCCGACGAGGTCTCATTTATGTCAGATCCGGTCCTCATAACAAATGAGCTTGACACCCCTGTTCTAGTGTTATCGATACGGCAGAAACAGATGCCAGGTTTAGGCAATAACGAGCGTACATCTTTGGATTTTCCATGTTTCACTATCCCACAAATCAAAAGAGGATGCAGAGATTTAAGGACATAAGAACATAAGAGAAGCCATGTTGGATCAGGCCAATGGCCCTTCCAGTCCAACACTCTGTGTCACAGAAGAACATAAGAGAAGCCATGTTGGATCAGGCCAGTGGCCCATCCAGTCCAACACTTTGTGTCACAGAAGAACATAAGAGAAGCCATGTTGGATCAGGCCAATGGCCCATCCAGTCCAACACTCTGTGTCACAGAAGAACATAAGAGAAGCCATGTTGGATCAGGCCAGTGGCCCATCCAGTTCAACACTTTGTGTCACAGAAGAACATAAGAAAAGCCATGTTGGATCAGGCCAGTGGCCCATCCAGTCCAACACTCTGTGTCACATAAGAACATAAGAGAAGCCATGTTGGATCAGGCCAGTGGCCCATCCAGTCCAACACTTTGTGTCACAGAAGAACATAAGAGAAGCCATGTTGGATCAGGCCAGTGGCCCATTCAGTCCAACACTCTGTGTCACATAAGAGAAACCATGTTGGATCAAGCCAGTGGCCCACCCAGTCCAACACTCTGTGTCACATAAGAACATAAGAGAAGCCATGTTGGATCAGGCCAGTGGCCCATCCAGTCCAACACTCTGTGTCACATAAGAACATAAGAGAAGCCATGTTGGATCAGGCCAGTGGCCCATCCAGTCCAACACTTTGTGTCACAGAAGAACATAAGAGAAGCCATGTTGGATCAGGCCAGTGGCCCATCCAGTCCAACACTTTGTGTCACAGAAGAACATAAGAGAAGCCATGTTGGATCAGGCCAGTGGCCCATCCAGTCCAACACTTTGTGTCACAGAAGAACATAAGAAAAGCCATGTTGGATCAGGCCAATGGCCCATCCAGTCCAACACTCTGTGTCACATAAGAACATAAGAGAAGCCATGTTGGATCAGGCCAGTGGCCCATCCAGTCCAACACTTTGTGTCACAGAAGAACATAAGAGAAGCCATGTTGGATCAGGCCAGTGGCCCATTCAGTCCAACACTCTGTGTCACATAAGAGAAACCATGTTGGATCAGGCCAGTGGCCCACCCAGTCCAACACTCTGTGTCACATAAGAACATAAGAGAAGCCATGTTGGATCAGGCCAGTGGCCCATTCAGTCCAACACTCTGTGTCACATAAGAGAAGCCATGTTGGATCAGGCCAGTGGCCCATCCAGTCTAACACTCTGTGTCACACAGTGGCCAAAAAACCCCAAGTGCCATCAGGAAGTCCACCAGTGGGACTAAAAGCCCTCCCACTGTGCCCCCCCCCCCCAAGCACCAAGAATGCAGAGCATCACTGCCCCAGACAGGGAGTTCCAACCACAGGCTGTGGCTAATAGCCACTGATGGGCCTCTGCTCC
This sequence comes from Heteronotia binoei, assembly GCF_032191835.1. NCBI lineage: Eukaryota > Metazoa > Chordata > Lepidosauria > Squamata > Gekkonidae > Heteronotia > Heteronotia binoei. Next base: position 121,309,000 of record NC_083230.1, read on the forward strand.
ATAGGCTTATCCAATCCCCTCTTGTGGCTATGCTTGTAGCTGCCACCACCTCCTGTGGCAGTGAATCCCAGGTGTTAATCACCTTTTGGGTGAAGAAGGACTTCCTTTTATCAGTTCTTGCCCGACTGCTCAGCGATTTCACTGAGTGCCCACAAGTTCCTGCATTCTGAGAAAGGAAGAAAAGGACTTCTTTCTCTGCCTTCTCTCTCCCATGCAGAATCTTGTAAACCTCTGTCATGTCACCCTGCAGTCCAAGCTAAAGAGCCCCAAGCGTTTCAACCTTTCTTCACAGGGAAAGCGTTCCATCCCTTGAATCATTCTAGTTGCCCTTTTCTGCACCTTTCCCCAATGCTATGAGATTCTTTTTGAGGTGCGGCGACCAGAATTGTACACAGTATTCCAAATGAGGCCGCCCCATCGATTTGTACAGGGGGATCATGATACTGGCTGATTTGTTTTCAATTCCCTCTCCCGCCACAGCTGTTTCTCTGCTGCCACAGCTGCGTCTCTTTGAGAACTCCCTCTCAAGCTCTCCGCAAAGGGCGCAAAACATGTTTGGCTTGCAGCTGCAGTAGCTTCTCCCCCCCCCCCCCCGCCACAAGACGGGGGCTGGCAGGCGACACCGTTCCGCGACAGAAGAGACGGATGGTGGCTGGTTGCACGATGCAAGGCCAGAAGCCGGACGTCCAAACTCAGCCATCGGGGGAGAAACTCAGCTGCCAAAGCAGGCGAGCCTTTCTGGGGTTGCGCTAACTTTACATTCCGAGGATAAAGACAAAGTAGGAGTCCGAAGCAGCCGGGGTCCGTAGCAGCTTTAAGACCAACAAAGCGGATGAGATTTCGAACTCACTCCCTGCATTGAAAGAAAGAACTCTTGTCCTTTGTCAGGAAAATTTCTATTTGCAAAGGGGCTTTATGCGCAGAGTGGTAAAGCTGCAGTACTGCAGTCCTAAGCTCTGCTCATGGACCTGAGTTCGATCCCGGCGGAAGCTGGATTCAGATAGCCGGCTCCAGGTTGACTCATCCTTCCGAGGTTGGTCAAATGAGTCCCCAGCTTGCTGGGGGTGGAAAGCATAGAGGACTGGGGAAGGCAAGGGCAAACCACCCCGTAAAAAGTCTGCTGTGAAAACGTTGTGAAAGCAATGTCACTCCAGAGTCGGAAACGACTGGTGCTTGCACAGGGGACCTTTCCTTTCCTTTACGCGCAGAAAGCACGCAAAAATTACAATTCCACGTGCCTCCACACACTGGCTTAGATATTTTCTCCCCCTCCCTTAAACCACTGACTTCCGAGGAAGTCCCCTTTTTGATCAGCAAAACTGAACAGGAGCTGAAGGGTTAAACCTCTCTCTCTTCCCCGCCACTCCCCAATCCAAATTCAGTGGCTTGCTTTTAACAGAGGGCCACCCATCTGCTGGAGTCCTAAGAACATTCAATTAAAAAATTCACCTTTATGCTCCAGCTACTGTTCTTCATTAAAATTGCCATTTTGGTGTGCTTTCAGAGACCTCCCATTGGCTGAGGAACAATCAATTGATTAAACTTTCCAACAGCCCTGCTGGATAGCATCTTATAGCACGGATGAGCTGTAGGCCTTAACTAAGATATAAAGGCAAATTAAGGTATTAAAGAAGAAGAAGAAGATATTGGCTGTATATCCCACCCTACACTCAGAAACTCAGAGCGGTCACAATCTCTTTTACCTCCCCCACAACAGACACCCTGTGAGATGGGTGGGGCTGAGAGAGCTCTCCCAGAAGGTGCCCTTTCAAGGACAACTCCTGCGAGAGCTCTGGCTGACCCAAGGCCATGCTAGCAGGTGCAAGTGGAGAAGTAGGGAATCAAACCCGGTTCTCCCAGATAAGAGAGCTATGGGTGACCCAAGGCCATTCCAGCAGCTGAAAGTGGAGGAGTGGGGAATCAAACCTGTTTCTCCCAGAAAAGAGTCCGCACACTTAACCACTAAACCAAACTGGCAACGAAAAAAATCAGAGGACCTGGCTTCCAGTCTGTGCTTTGTAGTTGTGTGCGTGGAATTGGGTTGCCAGGTCCAATTCAAGAAATATTTGGGGACTTTGGGGGTGGAGTCAGGAGCAAGGGTGTGACAAGCATAACTGAACTCCAAAGGGAGTTCTGGCCATCACATTTAAAGGGACAGCACACCTTTTAAATGCCTTCCCTCCATTGGCAATAATGAAGGTTAGGGGCACCTTATTTGAGGCTCATCGAATTGGCGCCAGTTTGGTGTAGTGGTTAAGTGGGTGGACTCTTATTTGGGAGAACCGGGTTCAATTCCCCACTCCTCCACTTGACCTGCTGAATGGCCTTGGGTCAGCCATAGCTCTGGCAGAGGTTGTCCTTGAAAGGGCAGCTGCTGTGAGAGCCCTCTCAGCCCCACCCACCTCACAGGGTGTCTGTTGTGGGGAGGAAGGTAAAGGAGATTGTAGGCTGTTCTGAGACTCTGTCCTTGAAAGGACAGCTGCTGTGAGAGCCCTGTCAGCCCCACCCACCTCACAGGGTGTCTGTTGTGGGGGGAGAAGATATGCGAGATTGTAAGCCGCTCTGAATCTCTGATTCAGGGAAAAGGGCGGGGTATAAATCTGCAATTCTTCTTCTTTTAAATGGAAATAGTGAAGGATAGGGACACCTTCTTTGGGGGCTGATAGAATTGAACCCCCTGGTCCAATCTTTCTGAAACTTGGAGGGTGTTTTGAGGAGCGGCACCGGATGCTATGCTGCAAATATGGTGCCTCTACCTTCAAAAACAGCCACCCAGAGCCCCAGATACCCACAGATCGAGTCTCCATTATACCATATGGAAACTGGTCTCCATAGGGCATAATGGAGTGCCCAGCAGATATCTCCCTCCCCCTCTCCGCTTTCTGATGACCCCGAAGTGGGGGGAGGGCCTCCAAACCGGGGAATCCCCTGCCCCCACCTGAGGATTGGGTAACACAGAGGAACCCTGGCTAATAGCACTTTCACACTACAAATACACTTTGCTGCTAATCGTACTGCTTATTTCGTATTCCATCATACTATACTTGAAGCAACAGAAATGATATATGCCAGGGGTGTCGAACTCATTTGTTATCTGACATCAATGAGGCCTTGTTGGGCTGAGCCATGTTGGGCCGGGCCATGTGTGTACCTATTCAAGATTGCGTAGCAGAGACATAAACTTTATAAAGGACACAGACAAACACAATGAAATATATATTGTAAAAACTTAAAACAAAACATGCTTATAACATGAGCAGTCGTTGGTCTTAAAGGTGCTTTCTTGGTATCTCTCCCCTGGGATCCGGGGAACTGGGCAAAGGAAGCTCTGGCTCTTTCCTTCCTTCCCCAGGGGACTGGAGGGGAGGAGCCTCAGCCAATAGAAGGAAGAGAGGCTTGGCTCAGTAGTTCCGCTGTGCGATTGAGAAAGCCTGGCAAAGCAAGCTCCCCCTCCCCCCTCCCACCCCAAGGGAGGAGCCTCAGCCAATGGAAAAAATGAGGTTTTGCTCTGTAGCTCCTGCGCGATTGAGCCAACCTTGCAAAGCAAGCTGTGATGCAGAAGGGAGCAAGAGAGAGGAAGCAGATGACAGCCAACTGCTTGGGGGCCTGATTCGGCCCCCAGGCCACATGTATGACACCCCTGATATATGCCATTCACATATATTCCAGTATCAATTTCCAAAAGGCTCAGTTCCAATGATCAGTCTTGGAAAAAGACCATGCACATACACCCCAATACAAACTCCCCAATGGCTCAGTCCTTCAATCCTCAGTCTGGAGGTGGAGGAAACCACGTGAAAGGGACTGGGGGAGACGAGATGGAAGGAAACGCAAGGCGCAGTCCCTCCTCGACTCCAAAGCTTTAGGGTTGGCTGCCTTGACTTGACTGCTTTCAGAGCTTCCTGCTTTTGCCCCTACCCCAGAAAGCTTCTGAGAAGTGGCAAACCGCACAGCGGATGAGAAAGGGTCCCCCCCCCAGCTTTTTAAAAGCCTCCCACCCCCCACTTTTAAAACCCTGGCTAGAGCAGCCTCGTGGCACAGAACGGTAAAGCTGCAGTACTGCAGTCCGAGCTCTCTGCTCATGATCTGAGTCCGATCCCGGCGGAAGCTGGGTTCAGGTAGCCGGCTCGAGGTTGACTCAGCCTTCCTTCCTTCCGAGGCCCGTCAAATGAGCACCCAGTTTTTTGGGGGGTGGGGAGAGGAGAGAGTGGAGGTTTCCCTAGGGGAGGGACGGTGGCTCAGTGGTAGAACATCTGCTTGGTAAGAAGAAGGTCCCAGGTTCAATCCCTGGCATCTCCAAAAAAAGGGTCCAGGCAAATAGGTGTGAAAAACCTCAGCTTGAGACCCTGGAGAGCCGCTGCCAGTCTGAGTAGACAAGACTGACTTTGATGGACCCAGGGTCTGATTCAGTATAAGGCAGCTTCATATGTTCACGTTCAACCTCTGACCCATCCCTTGCTGTAGAGTAAAGGCCTGCAGGTCTCCCCAAGGCCTGGAACGAGCCACATCCATGTAAACAGCCGCTATGCACACACACGACAATCTGCATTAATCTGTCTGGCTGGCTGCAGCGCTTCCACTCACGGCTTCTCTCTCGGCAGCAGCCGATTCAGCCTGCGTCAACAGATGGCCCTGCTTTGTGAAAACAAGCAAGGGGGGGGGGGTGGAGTTGTCTTCTTTGCCCCTCCAGAAACAAAAGGCACAGGGTGTCCCTAGAATCCCCCCCCCTCCCTGGAAAGCTGTGCAGAAAAAATAGACCATCCAGCATGCGGCAAAAAGGGACACCAGTTGGATTTCTGCCTGTTGCGCAAATGTTCTAAATGTTCCCCTGCCATCTCCCCCCACCCCAACCCATATTTCAGGGGAAATGGAGCTTTGCGGGGGCGGGGAGGGGGAGTAAAAGAACAGCCCAAGATCTACTTCATGGCTTTGACCTTCCCTTTTTTTTCTTTTTACCAAGGTCAAACACTTTCCGAAGGTACTGTCTAATAGGGTTGTGAAGTCCAATTCGAGAAATATCTGGGGACTTTGGGGGTGGAGCCAGGAGACTTTGGGGGTGGAGCCAGGAGCAAGGGTGTGACAAGCATAATTGAGCTCCAAAGGGAGTTCTGGCCATCACGTTGAAAGGGGCTGCGCGCCTTTTAAATGCCTTCCTTCCATTGGAAATAACGAAGCATAGAGGCACCTTCTTTGGGGGCTCATAGAATCGGAACCCACCGGTCCAATCTTTTGGACTAGGAGGATGTTTTGAGAAAAGGCACCAGATGCTATGCTGCAGATTTGGTGCAATCTACCTCAAAAAAATCAACCTGAGCCCCAGATACCCACGGATCAATTCTCCATTATACCCTATGGGAATCGGTCTCCATAGGGAATAATAGAGTTCCAGGCAGACATTTCCCTCTCCCCCTCCTTCTGATGACCCTGAAGCGGGGGGGGGGACCAAACCGGGGGATCCCCTGCCCCCACCTGGGGATTGGCGACCCTTTCGCCTAACCATGCGGACTAGAAACGTAACACGAAAAAGAAATGGTCCAACTCCGCCGGCAACTTAGAAAAAGCCACAGAGGTCCTTTGATTAATTCGTAATTGATAATTGCACCCATTTGTCGAACAATCCACGGAGCTCTCCCCGCTTTATCCCAGCCACCATCTTACTGTTGGAGTGAGTGACTCCGCACTCCTGGACACTGGGGGGGGGGGGGGGGGGGGCGCTACATCACTCTAAGTGTGCTTAGGTTTTCTCGCCTTGAATCACAGAATCATAGAGTTGGAAGGGACCTCTAGGGTCATCCAGTCCAACCCCTGACAGAATGCGGGACGCTCACAACTACCTTCCCCCATACGCCACCAGCAACCTCTGCTCCATGCCCAGAAGATGGCAAAAAACAACCAGCTCTGGGATCCCCGGCCAAACTGGTTCAATCCCTGGCATTTCCAACTAAAAAGGGTCCAGGCAAATAGGTGTGAAAAACCTTAGCTTGAGACCCTGGAGAGCCGCTGCCAGTCAGAGGAGGGATGGTGGCTCAGTGGTAGAGCATCTGCTTGGTAAGCAGAAGGTCTCAGGTTCAATCCCCGGCATCTCCAACTCAAAAGGGTCCAGGCAAATAGGTGTGAAAAACCTCAGCTTGAGACCCTGGAGAGCCACTGCCGGACTGAGTAGACAAGACAGACTTTGATGGACTGAGGGTCTGATTCAGTAGACGGCAGTTTCGTATGTTCATATGTACTAACTACTTCCTGCCTCTGCGTAGCAACCTTGGACTTCCTTGGTGGTCTCCTATCCAAGTACTCACCAGAGCCAGCCCTTCTTAGCTTTCATTTATGTCAGATCCAGCCCTCGTAACAAATGATTTCAACACCCCCGAACATGAACATATGAAGCTGCCTTATACGGAATCAGACCCTCAATCCATCAAAGTCAGTATTATCTACTCAGACTGGCAGCGGCTCTCCAGGGTCTCAAGCTGAGGTTTTTCACGCCTACCTGCCTGGACCCTTTTGAGTTGGAGATGCCGGGGATTGAACCTGGGACCTTCTGCTTACCAAGCAGATGCTCTACCACTGAGCCACCGTCCCTCCCCTGACTGACAGTGGCTGTCCAGGGTCTTAAGCTGAGGTTTTTCACACTTACTTGGCTGGACCTTTTTCAGTTGGAGATGCCGGGGATTGAACCTGGGACCTTCTGCTTACCCAGCAGATGCTCTACCACTGAGCCACCGTCCCTCCCCTGCTCTCCAGGGTCTCAAGCTGAGGTTTTCCACGCCTACCTGCCTGGACCCTTTTGAGCTGGAGATGCCGGGGATTGAACCTGGGACCTTCTGCTTACCAAGCAGATGCTCTACCACTGAGCCACCGTCCCTCCCCTCCTCTCCAGGGTCTCAAGCGGAGGTTTTTCATGCCTACTTGCCTGGACCCTTTTTTTTTTTTAGTTGGAGATGCCGGGGATTGAACCTGGGACCTTCTGCTTCCCAAACAGATGCTCTACCACTGAGCCACCATCCCTTCCCCAAGCCCCTGATCTAGGTTGTTTCATGGCTGCAGAGGAATTTGAACCCGGGCCTTCCAGCTCCTAAACCAGCACTCCTAAACTGCACACATTATGAAGCATAATAATCACGAAGTTCTAGAAAACAGAGAACTGGGTCAGTGTACTGTCTGAAAATCATGCCCCTTCAAAATAATTTTTTTATTTTGCCTTTTCTCAGCCTCACGAGAGCAGAAAACATTTTTTAAAGCCATAAAAGAATCAGATTACTATTTCTATTCATTAGCATTTATAGTCTGCCTTTCCCACTGGTATTCAAGGCGGATTGTGCAAGTGTGCGTCAAATACAATCAACAGGATGGGATATTCATGTAACAATGCAGCAGGAATTAGGGTTATAGAACCAACCAAACTCTAAAACCAAAACTGAAGCCAGAACTATCAACATGACACGTTAAACGGTTGTCTCTACAGAAGACACCTGCCAAGACGTGTGTCTCCCAGTGTTCGCTCTAAGCTGAATTAGTGTGAGCTAACACACAGTTTTTTTAGCTGTGTCAAACTCATTTGTTATGAGGGCCAGATCCGACATAAATGAGACTTTGTTGGACCGGGCCATGTGTGTCCTAAAATGCAATGCCAAACACAAAGATTTTTTAAAAACTTAAAGCATGCTTAAAACGTTAGCACTTCTTGAATCTCAAAGCTGCTTTCTTTCTATCTCCCCCTTGCAATCCAGGCTCTCTCAGTTGCACAGCGGAGCTACTGAGCCAAGCCCCTCTTCCTTCTATTGGCTGAGGCTCCTCCCCCTCCTGGCTCATCTTTAAAGCAGGGATAAAAGTGGAACTGTTGAGAGTACTGGTAAGAAAATGTTCAAAGCAGTAAACACTTCCCCCCCCGCCAAAAAAAATCTTCTTTCAGACACCTGAGAGATAGTACTAGGATGCAGCGTTCCCTCTAAGCTGAGATAGCGTGAGCTAGCTCACAGTTTCTCCGCCTCCATCTCACACATTTTTGTCTTAGCTCTTAGCAAGCTAATTGATGCAGTCACTCACAACTTTAATGCCGGCAGCTCACGAAGGAGACTTTTTGCTCACAAAACTCTGCAGCTTAGAGGAAGTACCGTTTTGTTGTTCAGTCGCACAGTCGAGTCCGACTCTTTGTGACCCCCTGGACAAAGTCACGCCAGGTCCTCCTATCTTCCACCATCCTCTGAAGTCTGCTCAAATTCGTGCTTGTTACATCAGTAACACTGTCCAGCCATCTCATCTTTTGCCGTCCCCTTCTTCTTTTGCCTTCTGTCTTTCCCAGCATCAGGGTCTTTTCCAGTGAGTGCTCCCTTCTCATTTGGTGGCCAAAGTATTTGAGCTTCAGCATCTGACCTTCCAGGGAACAGTCTGGGTTGATTTCCCTTAGGACTGACTGATTGGATCTTCTTGCAGTCCAAGGGACACTCAAGATTCTTCTCCAGTGAGTGCTCCCTTCTCATTGGGTGGCCAAAGTATTAGAGCTTCAGCCTCAGCATCTGACCTTCCAGGGAACAGTCTGGGTTGATTTCCCTTAGGACTGACTGACTGGATCTTCTTGCAGTCCAAGGGACTCTCAAAACTCTTCTCCAGCACCACATCTTAAAAGCATCTATTCTTCTGCGCTCGGCCTTCCTTTTTTTTTTGTTTTAAACCATTTTATTAGTTAGCAATATATTGTTATAGAAATCTATAAGAAATTTTAGAATAATACAAAATAAAAACAATACATCGGCTTCCCCCCCCCTTCTCCTCCCTCCCTTTTTCTTGACCCCCGCCGGTGTTTTAAAATTAAAGAAAAAAGAAACAAGGTAACGTAACAAATCAAGAATCCCCATTTTAGAATCTTATATCAATACGGAAGAAATAAAAATATAAAATAAGAAAAGTTTACTCTATAAGTTCAGCTTCATTTTTCAATAAGAAGATTTTCCCTTTATAAATTCTAGTCCATTGTTCCACCTCCTTCAGCTTTTATCAAAAATCACTAAGTGTCCCCTTACTTTCCATTGTTTTTCAAGATAGTTTTGAAATTTCTCCCAAACGCTTGGCCTTCCTTATGGTCTTTCGTAGCATCAGGGTCTTCTCCAGCGAGTGCTCCCTTCTCATTAGGTGGCCAAAGTATTTGAGCTTCAGCATCTGACCTTCCAGGGAACAGTCTGGGTTGATTTCCCTTAGGACTGACTGATTTGATCTTCTTGCAGTCCAAGAGACTCTCAAGAGTCTTCTCCAGCACCACAGCTCAAAAGCATCTATTCTTCTGCGCTCGGCCTTCCTTATGGTCCAGCTCTCACAGCCATACATTACTACTGGGAATACCATCGCTTTGACTATGCGGACTTTTGTTGGCAGGGTGATGCCTCTACTTTTTATCATTCTGCCCAGGTTCGCCATAGCTGTCCTCCCAAGGAGCAAACGTCTTTTAATTTCATGGCAACAGTCACCATCTGCAGTGATCTTGGATCCCAGAAATGTGAAGTCTTCCATGTTTTCCCCTTCTATTTGCCATGATGTGACGGGGCCGGATGCCATGATCTTAGTTTTTTTTGAGGTTGAGTTTCAAGCCTACTTTTGTGCTCTCCTCTTTCACCCTCAACAAGAGGTTCTTTAGGTCCTCCTCACTTTCTGCCATTAGAGTGGTGTCATCTGCATATCTGAGGGTGTTGTTGTTTTCCCTGGCAATCTTAATTCCGACTTCCGGAAGTACTGCTAGTAAGTAATATAACTTGGATAGCTCAAGCTAGCCTGAGCTCGTTATATCTCAGAAGCTAACCAAGATCAGCCCTGCTGGGTACTTGGATGAGAGACCACCAAGGAAGTCCAAGGTCGCTATGCAGAGACAAGCATACCACTGTTTCTCACGCGCCTTGAAAACCTTAGGGAATCACCATCAATCACCTGTGACATGACATTACTTTACACACACAGGAACACTTACTTATTTTCATCCCTTCTTTAGAAGAAGATATTGGATTTATATCCCGCCCTCCACTTCGAAGAGTCTCAGAGCGGCTCACAATCTCCTTTACCTCCCCCCCCCCACAACAGACACCCTGTGAGGTGGGTGGGGCTGGAGAGGGCTCTCACAGCAGCTGCCCTTTCAAGGACAACTTCTTCCAGAGCTATGGCTAACCAAAGGCCATGCCAGCAGGTGCAAGTGGAGGAGTGGGGAATCAAACCCGGTTCTCCCAGATAAGAGTCCGCACACTTCACCACTGGCTCTTCATCTTTACACACAGATCTCGCTAGACTGAGACCAGATCTCTTATATATCCCCCCACCTATTCCTCCATAGTTACCAACAGGGCTTTTTTTTTAGCAGGGACTCATTTGCATATTAGGCCACACCTCTCCTGATGTAACCAATCCTCCAAGAGCTTACAGGGCTCTTCGTACAGGGCCTACTGTAAGCTCCAGGAGGATTGGCTACATCAGGGGTGTGTGGCCTAATATGCAAAGGAGTTCCTGCTACAAAGAAAGCCCTGGCAACCAAGCATGCTGGAACTCATCGGAAAAATAAGTCCACCCATCCAAGGTCACCCAGGACCAAGGAAGAAAGAACAAAAACTCTCTGCAACGAGCCACTGGTCTATCTCTCCTCACATCCTTATTGAGAAATTTTGGTGGCAATGAAGTTTGCTCAGGGAATGAAAAGCTCTTTTGTTGTCGACTGAAACCCCAGGTTTCCTCCAATCGTTCTTGGAGGAGCGGGTGCTTATAAACATCCAGGGAGAGGCTGTAGCTCAGTGGAAGAGCTCATTGCCTCGCACGCAGAAAGTCCCCGGTTCGTCTCTGCTTGAAACAAAATCCTGAAATACCAAGCACTGATAAATGCCCTTCTCTTCCCAAACAACGTTCCCTCTAACCTGTGGAGCAGAAATTCTACTTTGGGAGCTATTGCCATTCAAGTCGTGAGCGACTGGCATTCAAGTTGTGAGCTCCTGCATACATTAGTTGGGTCTAGGGCCATTTTTCCCGAGCTGAGACAAAAATGGGTGAGCTGGAAGCTAAAAAATTGTGAGCTAGCTCTCACTAACTCAGCTTAGAGGGAACTCTGACGGCCAACCACCTCCGTTCGTCTCTTGGGACGCCAGGCTTGAAAGAGAGCGGGCACACAGCCAGCCCTCTAGCGCCAGCCACAAATCCCTTAAGCCACTGCCTGCCGTTAAACAAGGCCGAATGCTAGTCGCATCTCTGGCACAACTGGCGTGCGGTTTGCATCTAGCAATTTTGGGGTCCCGCCGTGTCCCGTAACATGCAGAGTCGCTGGAGGTTCGCGATCTCATCCTACAGCAAACAGAAGGGCTAGAAGATCCCAGTAGGCAGCCGTGTTGGTCTGAGGCAACAGAACAAAGCCGTAGAAGACAAGTGCACCTTTAAGACCGAAGTTTTATTCAGAACGTCAGCTTTCGTATGCTCTTAAGCAGACTTCATCAGACAAAAGAGAGCCGGTTTGGTGTGGTGGTTAAGCGTGCGAACTCTTATCTGGGAGAACCGGGTTTGATTCCCCACTTCTCCACATGTACCTGCTGGAATGGCCTTGGGTTAGTCATAGCTCTCGCAGGAGTTGTCCTTGAAAGGGCAGCTTCTGGGAGAGCTCTCTCAGCCCCACCCACCTCACAGGGTGTCTGTTGCAGGGGGGGGGAAGACATAGGAGATTGTAAGCCGCTCTGAGTCTCTGATTCAGGGAGAAGGGCGGGGTATAAATCTGCAATTCTTCTTCTCTTCTATTCAAGATGGGAAGGGCAAGCAGCAATTCTTAATATAAGTGGGCGAAGATATGTGTTTTGGTAGCATAGGGCTTTGCAGCTAGTAGTATGCTATCTCTCCTTCCCCCTCCCAATATGTGAGTGCCAACAAATTGTGATTGTCTTATGGCAACCCCAGCAAGGTGCTTTCAAGACAAGTGAAAAGTACAGGTGGTTTGCCATTGCCGTCCTCTACAGAGTCTTCCTTGGTGGTCTCCCAGCCGAGTCCCAACCCCGCTTAGCTTCTAAGGTCTGACGATAATTCCATCCCCCATCCCCACCCCTTTGGATATACTCACAATCTTGTTCGTAGAAAACAAAATCATTTAAGTATGCCCAACAGTGCCATTTCATTTGCTAATTCACAGTCATCTTAAAGGGCTACAAAAGGCCACGGAGCCGCACAATCCAGACCGCGGGAGAAAGAAGGTCCTCGGATAACTGCAGAGCGGTAACTGAAGGCTCCACTGAACACACAAAATGCTTTATACCAGAGGTGGCCAAACTTGCTTAATGTAAGAGCCACACAGAACAAAAGTCAGATGTTTGAGAGCCGCAAGACATGACCATCAGACGTTTGAGGAGAGAGGGGGGGAAAGAAAGCAGCTTTAACTTTAAAGGTGTACTCCCAACTGTCAGCTGGCTTGGTTGGCAGCAGTGATTTAAAGAGACAAATGCCTTCTCCAAGTCGGCCAATGGGGTGGTGGAGGCTTCAAGAGCCACACAGAACATGTGGAAGAGCCACACGCGGCTCCTGCGCCATGATTTGGCCACCCCTGCTTTATACTAAAGTGGGCCGTCGGTCCATCAAATTCAGGCTATTCCAACGGGCAGAGGCTCTCAGGCTGAGATCTTTCTCGTCACCTCCAGCCGGATCGGTTTAACTGGAGAAGGCAGGGATCGAACCTGGGACCCTCTGCATTTACAGCAGAGATTCTTCCACTGAGTCACGACCCTTTTCCATGTAGTGGTGAAGTCCACAGACTCTTATCTGGGAGGACTGGGTTCGATTCCCCACTCCTCCACTTGCAGCTGCCGGGACGGCCTTGGGTCAGCCAGAGCTCTCTTATCTGGGAGAACCGGGTTTGATTCCCCACTCCTCCACTTGCAGCTGCTGGAATGGCCTTGGGTCAGCCAGAGCTCTTGTAGGAGTTGTCCCTGAAAGGGCAGCTGCTGCAAGAGCTTTCTCAGTCCCGTCTACCTCACAGGATGTCTGTTGTTGTGGGGGAGAAGAAAAAGAAGAAGATATTGGATTTATATCCCACCCTATACTCTGAGTCTCAGAGCGGTCACAATCTCCTTTACCTTCCCCTCCCCAGGTAGCTGCTCTCCGTAGTCTCAGTCAGAAGACTCATTGCCTGGTTCCATTTTTAACTGGAGATGCCGGGGATGGAACCTGGGACCTTCTGCATGCCAAGCAGATGCTCTGCCACTGAGTCACGGCCCCTCTCTTAACCGGTATCCGCAAACCCCGAGCCATATCATCTGGTGGATTCCGCGTCACTGGGAGAGCAAGCGAGAGCGGATTCTCTCACACGTTGGAAGTTTGCAAATCTTTTGACAGAGCTCCTCAAGAGCCCCTGGAAAGTTTTTCATTTGACTATCAGTTAATCCCGTTCGACGGTTTTTAAAGTCACACGGCTTATTTTGATCCCAACAGATCATGAGAGTGGGTAAATGGAAACGTCATCCAACTTTTTGACATCAAACCGAAGGCGGACATGTCGATGAGGAGCCTGTGTGGAATCCGACCCCCCCCCCCCCCCCCGTTTGAGTGCCATTGAAAAGAAAAGATTTGTTGGCTAATTCCCACTTCCCGGGGCATCTAAAACCTTGCCTAAGATATGCCGAAGCGGGTTGGATTTATTCAGAGATACAAGAAGTACTCGGTACGTCCTCAGAGGCACTCTTCTTACTGCCTTTCGGTAGCCCGTTGCTGAGCTACGCACGCAAAAAAAACCCCATTCCGACCCCTTAAGGTGTTCCATTCGGAAAGAGCAGCATCAAATGAAGCAAGGAATCAAACCACATCCACATTCTCGAATCCACGAGCTCAGTGCTAACTCACCCTGGCGAGGAGATCTTTTGAGAAAACTGCCGTTTGCGACCAGCGTGGGAATTTGAACCCAGAACTCAAAGGCCAACAATCCCTACTACTTTTAAAAAACGGTCTCGATCCCCCCCCCCCTTTGCCAGGTCTTCGGCACCAATCCAGGATGCAGGAATGAATCCCCCCCCCACTGCTTGCACAGTCTCCCCCCCCCACCAGGGGCACCTGTCAGTCAAAGGAGGCCGGGGCTGTAATTTAGGGTTGCCAATGTCAGGTTGGGAATTTCCTGGAGATTTGGGGGTAAAAGCTGGGAGAGACAAAATATGAGAAAAGAAGGGACCTCAGAGGGGCGTAACCTGCCCTCCCCTTCAAAGCAATCACTTTCTCTAGAACGGGGGTGCCCAATCTTGCTTAACGTAAGAGCCACACAGAATAAATATCAGATGTTTGAGAGCCGCAAGGAAGGAAAGAAGGGAGGGAGGGAGGGAATAGATGGAGGAGAGAGGAAAGGAGAGGTGGAAAAAAGCAACTTTAACTTTAAATGCATTCTCCTAGCAATGAGCTGGTTTGGCTTGGAGAAGTGATATAAAGAGAGAAATGCCTTCTCCAAGCCGGAGGGTTGGGGGGGGGGGGGCTTCAACAGCCACACAATATGTGTAAAAGAGCCACAGTTTGGCCACGCCTGCTCTAGAATAAATTGATTTCTGTAGTCTGGAGATCAGTTGTGGCCTCAGGCGATCTCTAGCTCCCTCCTGGAGATTGGCAACCCTCTGTGATGTCCGCTGGGGGAGCTGATCTGGAGCCTTCTGCATGCTAAGCAGATGCTCTGCCACTGAGCCTCTTCAGCTCCCTCCCTTCTGTTCTCCAGGAGAACTGGTCTCTGTTGTCTTGAGATCAGCCATAATCCTGGGAGATCATACACTGGAAGGGGCCTCCAGGGTCATCTAGTCCAACCCCGTGCACAATGCAGGAACCTCACAAAGACCTCCCCCAAATTCACAGGATCTTCATTGCTGTCAGGTGGCCATCTAGCCTCTGTTGAAAAACCTCCAAGGAAGGAGAGCCCGCCACCTCCCGAGGAACCCCCTACACAATGCAGGAAACTGACAAACACCTCCCCCTAAATTCACAGGATCTTCATTGCAGTCAGAGGGCCATCTAGCCTCTGTTGAAAAACCTCCAAGGAATGAGAGCCTTCTTTCATAGAATCATAGACTTGGAAGGGACCTCTGGGTCATCTAGTCCAACCCCCTGCACAATGCTGGAAACTCACAAATACCTCCTCCTAAATTCACAGGATCTTCATTGCTGTCAGAGGGCCGTCTAGCCTCTGTTGAAAAACCTCCAAGGCAAGAGAGCCCACCACCTCCTGAGGAAGCCTGTTCCATGGAGGTGGTGGGCTCTCCACCTGGCAATTGGCAACCCTGCGCGATGTCTCCCCAAGGGAACTGATCTCTGTCATATGGATGACAGCTGTAATCCTGGGAGATCTCCAACTCCCACCTGGAGATTGGCAACTTGACCCAATATTCTCCCGGGGACCTGACCTCTGTAGCCCAGAGATCGGCTGCAACACTGGGAAAGTCCCAGCTCTCACTGGGAGGTTGAAAACCCTACACAACACGCTCTGGGGGAGCAGGAAAACTGATTTCTGTTGTGAACCAGGGGAGATCTCCAGGTCCCACCTGGAGGTTGGCAACTCTGCACAACAGCCCCCAGGGGACCTGATCTCTGCAGCCCAGAGATTGGTTGCAATACAGGGAGACCTCCAGCTCTTACTGGGAGGTTGCCACCAGGAGGTTTCCAGGGGGAGTGGGAAACCTAATTTCTGTTGTAAGCCTGGGGAGATCTCCAGGTCCCCCCTGGAGATTGGCAACTGCACAATATCACGGGGGGACCCGACTGCAGCAATTCTGGAAGATCTCCAGGTCACACCGGGAGGTTGGCAACCCTATGCAACGCTCTCCGGGAGGGGACCCACTTCCCGCTGTAACTCGGGGAGATCTCCAGGTGACCCTGGGAGGTTGGCAACCCAACGCGACGCGTGGGGACCTCTTTCTCGCCGTAACTCGGGGAGATCTCCAGGTCCCACCGGGAGGTTGGCAACACCACCCCGGACACATCCGGCAGCAGGTTTGGGGACCCTCCGGTCCTTTGCAGGCTTGTGCGGAGCGGAGAATTTCCCCCGGGGCCGCTTCTCCCCTCCCGTCCTTCTCAGCCCGGGGCCGCCGGCTCACTCACTCACCTCTGCCGCAGAGCCCGCCGAGCAGCCCCGCCAGCAGCAGCAGCAGCCGCGCCGAGCGCATGGCCGGCCGCCGGCGAGAGCCCTTCTCCTCTCCTCCTCCTTAGCGCAGAAGCGCTCCGCAGCCGGGCGCCTCGGGGAGCCCTCTGCCTTCCTCCGAGGCAAGCCCGAGCCGTCCAGCCGCCCTCCCGACGTCCTTGGGCCACCCCCGACGACGCCTTCTCCCGGGGAAGCTCAGCCGCTCCGCGCCTCCGCTGCAAATCCAGGCCGCCGCCGAGATGCTGTTGCTGCTGCGGCGGCAAAGCTCCTCCTCGCCCGGCTTCTTCCCGCAGACTGCTGCCCGCCGCCGCCTTTGTTCATGGGTGCTGCTGCGCCCGCCGCTGCCTTCGAATGAAGCCTGGCCAGCCGCTGGCCAGCGACCAGGCGAAACCCGAGGGGAGAGGAGGGGGGGACGCTGCAGCCCCATTGGCCCTCGCCTCCGGCGCCGGCTCCCCAGACTGGCTGGCCCCGCTCTCCGGCCCCGATTGGGCGAGGCGACTGCCCGTCTCCTGCATTCCCGCCTCTCCGAGCTCCCACCCTTGCCCCTCTGGAGCCGAGCGCAGCTTTGGAAGGCTCTGCGCTCAGAGCGATGCCAACGCCCGGCCGGGGGATTCATGTGATTTCTGGACTCTGCTTTGGGGGTAGAAAAAGCACAGCAGGAACTCATTTGCATACCAGGCCACATCCCCTGACGTCACCATTGTTCCGCAGGGCTTTTTTTTTGTAGAAAAAGCCCAGCAAGAACTTATTTGCATATTAGGCCACACAGCCCGACACCAGCCACCTGCTCAAAAAAAGCTTTGTCTGTTTATATTATATTCTCCAGGGGCCCTGATCCAGATAGTCAGAAGGGGGTCGGTTGTCCTACTGGGAGATCTCCAGGTCCCACCTGGAAGTTGGCAAGTTGTGGCAACCCTATGTGGGTGCTTGTTCTGGGGACTATTGTAGAGTCCTTCCTTTCCTTCCTTCCTTCCTTCCTTCCCTCCCTCCCTCATTCCTTCCCTCCTTTCTTCCTTCCTCCCTCCCTCCCTCCCTCCCTCATTCCTTCCTTCCTTCCCTCATTCCTTCCCTCCTTTCTTCCTTCCTTCCTTCCCTCCCTCCCTCATTCCTTCCCTCCTTTCTTCCTTCCTTCCTTCCCTCCCTCCCTCATTCCTTCCCTCCTTTCTTCCTTCCTTCCCTCCTTTCTTCCTTCCTTCCTTCCTTCCCTCCCTCCCTCATTCCTTCCCTCCTTTCTTCCTTCCTTCCCTCCTTTCTTCCTTCCTTCCTTCCTTCCCTCCCTCCCTCATTCCTTCCCTCCTTTCTTCCTTCCTTCCTTCCCTCCCTCATTCCTTCCCTCCTTTCTTCCTTCCTTCCTTCCCTCCTTTCTTCCTTCCTTCCCTCCCTCCCTCATTCCTTCCCTCCTTTCTTCCTTCCTTCCTTCCTTCCCTCCCTCCCTCATTCCTTCCCTCCTTTCTTCCTTCCTTCCTTCCCTCCTTTCTTCCTTCCTTCCTTCCTTCCTTCCCTCCCTCCCTCATTCCTTCCCTCCTTTCTTCCTTCCTTCCTTCCCTCCCTCATTCCTTCCCTCCTTTCTTCCTTCCTTCCTTCCCTCCCTCATTCCTTCCCTCCTTTCTTCCTTCCCTCCTTTCTTCCTTCCTTCCCTCCCTCCCTCATTCCTTCCCTCCTTTCTTCCTTCCCTCCTTTCTTTATTCCTTTCTTCCCTCCTTCCTTCCCTCCCGCCTTCCTTCCCTCCTTTCTCCCTCCCTCCTTTCCTTCCTTCCTTTCTTCCTTCCTCCCTCCCTCCTTCCTTCCCTCCTTTAATCCTTCCCTCCCTCCCTCCTTCCTACCTTCCCTCCCTTTCCTTCCTTCCACCCTCCCATCCTCCCTCCTTCCTTCCCTCCTTCCTTCCTTCCCTCCCTCCTTCCTTTCTTCCTTCCTTCTCTCCCTCCCTCCTTCCTTCCCTCCTTCCTTCCTTCCCTCCCTCCTTCCTTCCCTCCTTCCTTCTCTCAAACATCTGACGTTCATATCTTGCGGCTCTCAAACATCTGACGTTTCTTCCATGTGACTGTTGTGTATGTGGACTCCAGTGAGAACGGACAGAGCTTGGGGCCTTGGGAACGATGGGCAGCAGAATCCAAATCCCAGCTGCCCTGCACCAATCACGGGCCCCCTGCTGGTTTGAATGATCCAATCACGTGCTTGCACAGGAACCGTGAGTTGTATGTAGTTGGCCCCTTTGACCAAGTTCCTCAGTCTTGAAGTGCAGCCTCCCTGATGCTGCACCTAATAAAGAGCTGATGTTTCACTTCCCCCTCGCCTCTTCCACGCGTGGAACCCACTATATTATAGTGGCGCTTATGTTAAGCGAGTTTAGCCACCTTAGCTTCACACCAACATGGCTGCCCACCTAGATCTTCTTCTGGCACTAATATCCCAACCTGTCCAGGCCCTGCCAAGCAATTCCAGACGCTTTTAATTAATTAATTGCAGTATGTTTCTATTCCGCCCATTCCCCGTGGGACTCAGGGCGGAGTACAACATATGATAAAACAATCAAATACAATTAAAACGTTTTATTAACCACCTATTCCAGCCACTGAAAGAGCCCCGTGGCGCAGAGTGTTAAAGCTGCAGTACTGCAGTCCTAAGCTCTACTCATGACCTGAGTTTGATCCCCGGCGGAAGCTGGGTTTTCAGGTAGCCAGCTCCAGGTTGACTCAGCCTTCCATCCTTCCGAGGTGGTAAAATGAGTCCCCAGCTTGCAGGGGGGAAAGCGTAGCTGACTGGGGAAGGCAAGGGCAAACCACCCCGTAAAAAGTCTGCCGTGAAAACGTTGTGAAAGTAACATCACCCAAGAGTTGGAAACGGCTGGTGCTTGCACAGGGGACTTTTCCTTTCCATTCCAGCCACTATTAATTCCAGTTCCAGCCACTACTAACCACCAGGGCTTTTTTTGTAGCAGGAACTCCTTTGCATATTAGGCCACACATCCCGATGTAGCCAGTCCTCCGGGAGTTTACAGAAGACCCTGCACTAAGAGCCCTGTAAGCTCTTGGAGGATTGGCTACATCAGGGGGGTGTATCTTAATATGCAAAGAAGAAAGAAGATATTGGATTTATATCTCACCCTCAACTCTGAATCTCAGAATCTCAGAGCAGCTCACAATCTCTTTTACGCCCGCCCCCCCCCCCCACCACAACAGACATCCTGTGAGATAAGTGGGGCTGAGAGAGCTCTTAAAGCGACTGCCCTTTCAAGGACAACTCTGCGAATCAAACCCGGTTCTCCCAGATAAGAGTCCCCACACTTAACCACTACACCAAAAGGAGTTCCTGCTACAAAAAAAGCCCTGCTAACTACTATTAACCACTTCATACTGTCAGTTGTTCCTGTTGAATAGAGGCAGGTTCCATTCTCTCTCTCTCTCTCTCTCTCTCTCTCTCTCTCTCTGTTTTTGGCTATGCTTTGTTGAAATTCACAGTCTGGGTTGCTAGCAGTGCGTGTCCATGCATCAGCTCTGTCCCCAGAGTCTGGAGAAACAAAATCTCAGAAGCAGACGCATCGTCTCTAATGTCAGTGCATGCGACTGAACACTGAGGCACCCTGGAGTGCTCAGACTGCCAATTTGCACACTGCAGAGTCTGGGATACATTTTCAAGTACCTGCAACAGGACAACGATATCCCTTCTGGTCTATTTTTTTTACCAAAAGACCTCTTAGTTCAGTAGAAGGCAGGCACAGATGGAATGGAAGCCAGAGCCCTCCGTGTAGCTAATTGGGGGATGAAGGTTGCAACAGTGATGCCAGGAATAAGAATTGGAGTTTTATAAGCGTGCTCAGTTTTCATTCCTGAAATCCTTAGATGACTAAGGGCGGGAGGGACATAATCAATGTTGCCTCTAAGTGGTGGAGTCTTGCGAGCAACAATTCGGCTTTGTGAGCGACAGGCATGAAAGTTGTGAGCTGCTGCATCAATTGTTGTGCACTGGGGTCATCCTTCCTGAGCTAAGGCAAAAAATGTGTGAGCTGGAGGCTAAAAAACTGTGAGCTAGCTCACGCTCACTCAGCTTAAAGCAGGGGTGGCCAAACTTGCTTAACGGAAGAGCCACATATGAATAAATGTCAGATGTTTGAGAGCCACAAGACAAGGCATGAACATCGGATGTTTGAGAGCCACAAGACAAGGAAGGAAGGAAGGAAGGAAGGAAGGAAGGAAGGAAGGAAGGAAGGAAGGAAGGAGGGAGGGAAGGAGGAAGGAAGGAAGGAAGGAGGGAGGGAAGGAGGAAGGAAGTAAGGAAGGGAGGGAGGGAAGGAGGAAAGGAAGAAAGGAAGGGAGGAAGGAAGGAAAATAGCTGGAGGGAATGGAGGAGGGAGAGGTGGAAAGAAAGCAACTTTAACTTTAAATACATTCTCCAAGCCAACCAACAGGGCAGAGGGGACTTGGAGAGCCACACAATATAAATGAAAGAGCCACATGTGGCTCCCGAGCCACAGTTTAGCCACCCCTGGCTTAGAGGAAACACTGGGCACAACAGAGGTTTATAAAGCTGTGCACGGGGTGGAGGGTGTTGACCAAGATAAATATTTCTCCCTCGCCCCAAAGACTGGAACTCGAGGGCACCCAATGAAGCTGATGGGCAGTAGGTAAAGCTGATGGGCAGTTGATATTGTTATTGTTAATTTTAATAATTTGTAAATTGTTTTAACTGTGATTTTATAAGTAAATTGATGTATAATGTATTTTATGTTGTGAGCCGCCCTGAGCCTGCCCTGGCGGGGAGGGCGGGATAGAAATAAAAAGTTATTATTATTATTATAGGTTCAGGATGGGCAAAAGGAGACAACGTCTTTACACAGAGAGTGATGAAAATGTGGAACTCGTCGCCAGAGGCTGTGGTGATGGCCACAGAAATAAGCAGCTTTCAAAGGGGATAAGATAGATTCATGGAGGATCGATCTTTTCTGTTTTCATTTCAAAATTTTCTTTATTGAATATTCAAGCAGCTTCCGTAAAATTGTAACGCTTCCAAATATGACACAACTTAAATTCCACACGTAGAGAATAACACACAAAAAAAATCTAAGTTAAATAATTAGCAAAACGAGTTCTTAAAAAAGGCGACCGCTTTTCCATTAAAGACTTATATAAACGGAGGTGTTATAGCACGTGACTGCCCCTCAGTGATCTCATCAATAGTGAAATAATCCCAAACCTTGAAATACCAAGTCTGAATATTGGAAGACTGCACATCTTTCTACGGAGAGCCAGTTTGGTGTAGTGGTTAAGTGTGCGGACTCTTATCTGGGAGAACCGGGTTTGATTCCCCACTCCTCCACTTGCACCTGCTGGAATGGCCTTGGGTCAGCCAGAGCTCTCTTATCTGGGAGAACCAGGTTTGATTCCCCCCTCCTCCACTTGCAGCTGCTGGAATGGTCTTGGGTCAGCCAGAGCTCTCTTATCTGGGAGAACCGGGTTTGATTCCCCCCTCCTCCACTTGCAGCTGCTGGAATGGCCTTGGGTCAGCCAGAGCTCTGGGAGAGGCTGTCCTTGAAAGGGCAGCTGCTGTGAGAGCCCTCTCCAGCCCCTCCCACCTCACAGGGTGTCTGTTGTGGGGGAGGGAGATAAAGGAGTTTGTGAGCCGCTCTGAGACTCTTCAGAGTGGAGGGCAGGATATAAATCCAATATCTTCTTCTTCTTCTTCCATTTACAAGCGACGACGGCTTTAGGCTGCTGTAAGTAAAGTCATTATAAGCTCTCTATCTCGTTTTGAGGCAGAACCAGATTCCCATAGATTGAGAAGAGTCAGACTTGGAGAAAATGGAATCTTAACACCTGTGATCTTGAAAATTTCCTTAATCACCTGTTTCCAAAAAATGGTAATCACAGGGCAAGACCATCAAGCGTGGAAAAAGGTTGCCCTGGAACCACAACCTTTCCAACAATGTGGGGGCAAGTCAGGGATTGAGTGCGAGAGTTGAGCACGGGTTAGGTACCATCTAGAAATCAGCTTATATGTTTCTAAAGTGAGGATCAATCTTTCAATGGCTACCAGCTACAGTGACTGAGGGAAACCAACATGTTCAGAGGCACGAATCCTCTGGATCTTAGAGCCAGCCCAGGAGATAATATCAGGGGAAGACCTCAGCCTCATGCTCTGTTGTTGGTCCTCCAGAAGAACTGTTTGGTATCTGAGGCAGTGTGACTGCACATGAAAGCTCACACCTTGAAAAATAACTTTGTTGGTCTTCAAGGTGCAACGGGACTGAAATTTTGTTCTACCACTTCAGACCAAAACGGCTGCCCACCCGGTTGGCCACTGTGTGAGAAAGGAGGCTGTTCTAGCTGAACCATTGGTCTGATCCGGCAGGGCTCCTCTGATGTTCACACAAAAGCCTCTCTGCCCTGTTGTTGGACCTCCAGAAGAACTGGTTGGCCACTGTGTGAGACAGGAGGCTGGACTAGATGGACCACTGGTCTGATCCAGCAGGGCTCTTCTGATGTTCTTATGAAGGCCTCAGCCTTTATGCCCTGTTGTTGGATCTCCAGAAGAACTGGTTGACCCTGTGTGAGACAGGAGGCTGGACTAGATAGACCACTGGTCTGATCCAGCAGGGATCTTCTGATGTTCTTATGAAGGCCTCAGCCTTTATGCCCTGTTGTTGGATCTCCAGAAGAACTGGTTGACCCTGTGTGAGACAGGAGGCTGGACTAGATAGACCACTGGTCTGATCCAGCAGGGATCTTCTGATGTTCTTATGAAGGCCTCAGCCTTTATGCCCTGTTGTTGGACCTCCAGAAGAACTGGTTGACCCTGTGTGAGACAGGAGGCTGGACTAGATAGACCACTGGTCTGATCCAGCAGGGATCTTCTGATGTTCTTATGAAGGCCTCAGCCTTTATGCCCTGTTGTTGGATCTCCAGAAGAACTGGTTGACCACTGTGTGAGACAGGAGGCTGGACTGGATGGATGGGTCTCTATAAGATGCTGTGACTTGCTGACACTTAATTGACCTGGATAGCCCAGAGAAACCTGATCTTGGAAGCTACGCAGGATCGGCTTTGGTCAGGATTTGGATGGGAGCCCATCAAGGAAGCCCAGGGTCACTATGCAGAGGCAGGCAATGGCCAACCACCTCTGAAAGCCTCTTGCCTCGACACTCCTAGCTGTCAGTCGGCTGTGACTGAAAGACCACCACCATCACTTGGAGGAGGGCCATCCCTTCTAACAATGGAAACCCTTTTTTGTTTCTTCACCTGCGAGCTATTCTGATGCTTTCCCCATTCCACCTCCGAGCAGTGCAGGGCCAGGGAGCTTTGAGTGGCATGCAAATGTATTCAAATGGGGCTGAATGATCATCACGATCCCTCTTATTCAGTCAATCAATCTCCCTCTAGTGCAAGAATGAGACTTGGAAGTCGAACATATATCAAGGGTATCCAAGCATTAAAGACGTGGGAAACCCCATCGATCATTTCTGTTTGGCGTTTCTAAAGTCTATTGGCCCAGGGCTCCCACTTGAAAGTGAGTTGTGGTTATTAATAAGGCACAGCAGTTCATCGAGGAGAAAAAGAACAGCCTCTTTCCCAGGAAGCTTACAATAAGAACATAAGAGAAACCATGCTGGATCAGGCTAGTGGCCAGTCCAGTCCAGCAATGTGTGTCACACAGTGGCCAAGAAACAGGTGTCCTCAGGAGGTCCACTAGCAGGGCCAGAACTCCAGAAGCTCTCCCAACTGTTGCCCCCCAAAGCACAAAGAATACAGAGCATCACTGCCCCAGACAGATTGTTCCATCTATAAGAACATAAGAGAAGCCATATTGGATCAGGCTAGTGGCCAGTCCAGTCCGGCAATGTGTGTCACACACTGGGGCCATCAGGAGGTCCACTAGCAGGGCCAGAACTGCAGAAGCCCTCCCCACTGTTGCCCCCCAAAGCACAAAGAAAATAGAGCATCATTGTCCCAAATATAAGAGAAACCATGTTGGATGAGGTCAATGGCCCACCTAGTCTGTGTCACACAGTGGCCCAAACCCGGGTGCTCTCAGGAGGTCCACTGGTAGAGCCACAACTTCAGAAGTCCTGCCCCTGTTGCCCCCCAAGCACCAAGAATACAGAGCATCACTGTCCCGGACAGAGTGTGCTATCTATAAGAACATAAGAGAAGCCATGTTGGATCAAGGCTAGTGGCCCAATCCGACACTCTGTCACACAGTGGCCAATACCCAGGTGCCATCAGGAGGTCCACCAGCAGGGCCAGAGACCCAGAAGCCCCATCCACTGTGGCTCTCCAGCACCAAGAAGACAGAGCATCACTTCCCCAGACAAAAACATAAGAGAAGCCATGTTGGTCAGTCCAATGGCCAACCCAGTCCACTCTATGTCACACAGGGGTCAAAACCCTGGTGCCATCAGGAGGCCCACCAGTGGGGTCATAAGAATATGGGAAGACATGTTGGATCAGACCAGTGGCCCATCCAGTCCAACACTCTGTGTCACACAGTGGCCAAACCCCAGGTGCCATCAGGAGGTCCACCAGCAAGGTCAGGACTCAATCAAAAGGTCAACATGGGGGAAAGCAGCAGAAAGGGGGGAGGAAGGACATTTTAGTTTAGAGAAAAGGTGATGGTGGCACAATTAATGGAAGAGGTTTATAAAGTGATGGTGGATAAGAACATATGAACACAAGAAAACATAAGAACGTCAGGCCAATGGCCCATCTAGTCCTAGTCCAACATTCTGTTGTTACACAGTGATAAAAAAAGCCCCAGGTGCCATTAGGAGCTCCACTAGCAGGGCAATAAGAACATAAGAGAAGCCATGTTGGATCAGGTCAATGGCCCATCCAGTCCAACACTCTGAGTCACATAGTGGCCCAAACCCAGGGGCCATCAGGAGGTCCACCAGCAGGGCAATAAGAACATAAGAGAAGCCATGTTGGATCAGGCCAATGGCCCATTCAGTCCAACACTCCATGTCACACAGTGGCCAGAACCCAGGAGGTCCACCAGCAGGGCCATAAGAATACAAGAGAAGCCATGTTGGATCAGGCCAATGGCCCATCCAGTCCAACACTCCGTGTCACCCAGTGGTCAAAACCCAGGTGCCATCAGGAGGTCCATCAGTGGGGCCAGGACACTAGGAGCCCTCCCACTGTTGCCCCCCCCGCAAGCGCAAGGTTGCCAGCAGGCCTGGAGGAAAATGTCGTTTTCCTTTTCATAGAAGCTTAACGGGTAGAAATGGGCAGTTGGTGCATTTCATGGCTTTGAGAGAAATAATATCGCCTAGCACGTAACACATCATTAGAAAACACAATTAAAAGGGACATTTATTCTGCACACAGCTGCCAGCCCTGGGGAGGAGAGGGAGCAGATATGGAGATCCCCTCCCACACACATAACACCAAGGAATTTACTTTGTGAAGCTAACGGGCAGTAGATTTAGGGCAGACAAAACAAAACAAAAGTCATTAACTGATGGAATTTGCAACTGGTGATTATCCTTAGCGGTCTTGTTGATTTACTGCCTGATGTCAAGGAGAGCTGGCTGGAGTGCAAACCAGTGACTGTGAATCAGGTCCATTGTTTGAGCCAGTTTGGTGTAGTGGTTAAGTGCCTGGACTCTTATCTGGGAGAACTGGGTTTGATCCCCCACTCCTCCTCCAGCACCTGCTGGAATGGCCTTGGGTCAGCCATAGCTCTTGTAGGAGTTGTCCTTGAAACGGCAGCTGCTGTGAGAGCTCTCTCAGCCCCACCCACCTCACAGGGTGTCTGTTGTGGGGGAAAGAGATAAAGAAGTTTGCAATCCGCTCTGAGTCTCTGATTCAGAGAGAAGGAAAGGTCCCCTGTGCAAGCACCAGTCGTTTCCGACTCTGGGGTGACGTTGCTTTCACAACGTTTTCACAGCAGACTTTTTACGGGGTGGTTTGCCATTGCCTTCCCCTAGTCCTCTACGCTTTCCCCCCAGCAAGCTGGGGACTCATTTGACCGACCTCGGAAGGATGGAAGGCTGAGTCAACCTTGAGCCCGTTACCTGAAAATCCGGCTTCCACCGGGGATCGAACTCAGGTCGTGAGCAGAGTCTAGGACTGCAGTATTGCAGCTTTAACACTCTGCGGCACGGGGCTCTCAGAGAGAAGAGCGGGGTATAAATCTACAATACTGCAGGAGAAGGAGACGAAGACTGCAGATAGATACCCCACCCTTCTCCTTGAACTCAGAGACTCAGAGTCTCTGCAATTCTTCCTCTTCCTCTTCTTCTTTGTAACTGAAAGGTTTAGGACAGATGTTTACAGGCCCCCATTTGAGCAAGGCCGGTGGGACTGGTGACTGTATGGGGAGAGGAGTACTACCAAGCACAGATATCAGAGCCAGCAGCTCAATCCACCTGAGCAGATAACTGAAGCCTCCTGAACAATTGCCCCACCAACACCATGCAGGCCATGGCCAACCAATGTAATTTATCAAAGATGCCAAAGTGCCCACCAAGAGCTCCATGAGTGCTGCCAGCATGCCCACTCCGAGGGCAAGCGTGAGAGCCATGTTCAAGGAATGTGTGGCTTCGACCTCAAGACCTGTGCCGACACATGGAAACTCAGTCTGGCGCTGGCTATCATTGGAGCCACGTCTCTGACCCAGAGCTGTCCATGGTCCTGTAACCTGCATCTTTTTGTTGTTGTTCAGTCGCACAGTCAAGTCCAACGCTTTGCGACCTCATGGACCAAGTCACGCCAGGCCCTCCTGTCTCCCACCATCCTCTGAAGTCTGCTCAAATTCGTGTTGGTTACATCAGTAACGCTGTCCAGCCATCTCATCTTTTGCCTTTCCCTTCTTCTTTGGCCTTCTGTCTTTCCCAGCATTAGGATCTTCTCCAGGGAGTGCTCCCTTCTCATTGGGTGGCCAAAGTATTTGAGCTTCAGCATCTGACCTTCCAGGGAACAGTCAGGGTTGATTTCCCTTAGGACTGATTGATTTGATCTTCTTGTAGTACAAGGGGCTCTCAAGACTCTTCTCCAGCACCACATCTCAAAAGCATCTATTCTTCTGCACTCGGCCTTCCTTATGGTCAAGCTCTCACAGCCTCTTCACATGCCTCCGCATCTCAGAGAATTTACCCCTTTTAAAGTTAAACGTGGTTGTGCTGGTCTTTTGGGGCAACTCCCTATTTATACAAATGGTGAAATCAATAACGTTATGGTCACTGCTCCAAAGCGGTGCAATCATTTTTACATTTCTCACAAAGTCTTGGGCATTACTTAGGACCAAATCCAGGATCGCCCCACCCCATCTGAGACCATGTGCTCCATAGCACAGTCATTGAGAGCGTCTAGAAATTCAATCTCTTTCTCTCAACCTGAACACATATTGACCCAATCAATCTGTGGGTAGTTAAAATCACCTATTACGACACAGTTTTTATGTTTAGCCACTATCTTTAATTCTTCCATCATATTATAATCATCCTCTATCTTTTGATTTGGTGGGTGATAACAAACTCCCATAGTTAAATTTCCTTTTGGGCCCTCTATTTAGACCCAAAGCATTTCTAGAAGGGAATCTAATTCTCTGACAGTCTTACTAGACTGTATACCCTCTCTGACATACAGAGCCACCCCACCTCCAACCCTTCCCTCCCTATCCTTCCGATATAACTTATATCTAGGAATCACTGTGTCCCACTGATTCTCCTCATTCCACCAAGTTTCTGAAATTCCCACATCTATGTTTTCCCCCAACACTAAACATTCCAGCTTCCCAATTTTACTTCGAACACTTCTAGCATTTGTATACAAACATCTATAATTTCCCAGGCAAGTTAGGCTGGCAAGCTTCCTCCTGCTGCCTCGAGACTTTGACAGACAGTCCATACTGTTTGTCACCATTTCAGTAGACAACTCTGATCCATTACCCAGTAGAAAAGTAACAGCTAACCCTTCATCTCTTTGAGATGAGTCCTCCCGAACAAGAGACATTTCATCTCCTGTCGTCTTTCCCCCAAGATTTAGTTTAAAAACTGCTCTGCCACCTTTTTGATTTTAAGCGCCAGCAGCCTGGTTCCATCTGGGGACAAGTGGAGACCGTCTCTTTTGTACAGCTCCCGCTTGTTCCAGAAAGCATCCCAGTGCCTAACAAACTTAAACCCTTCCTTCCTACACCATCGTCTCATCCACACATTGAGACTTCTAATTTGTGCCTGTCTCTCCAACCCTGCATGTGGAACAGGTAGCACTTCTGATAAGGCTACCTTGGAGGTCCTGGCCTTAAGTCTCCTGTCTAGCAGCCTAAATTTTTCCTCCAGGACCTCACAACTGCATTTCCCCACATGGTTGGTGCCAACATGCACCACGACCACTGGCTCTTCCCCAGCACTGTCTGTCTATCTACTACACGCGTAATGTCCACTACCTTTGCACCAGGCAGGCAAGTCACCATACGGTCAGTACGTGGTTTTGCCACCCAGCTGTCTACTTGCCTAAGGATCGAATCACCAACTACCAAGACCCCCCGTCTCTCCCTGCCCAGAGATGGTTCCTTGGTGCGAAAGGATACCAGCTCACCAACTGAAGAAGAGGTCCCTTCTGAGGGCGCATTCCCCTTATCCTCAGCATGGTGCCCTGTTCCCTCTCGATCCTCATGCTCCCTGGCAGCAATGGGGCTGCCACGTTCAGAGTGGCGCTCATCTAATTCATCCGTGAGAGTCTTCTCATCTAATACGTCCCTGAGAGATAGTCATACATGTGACAAGCAATGAAAACACTGGAAAGCCCCCACCCCCCTGCTGGCATTCTTCCTTCATCATAGCTTTTAAAAATATACAGTCCCCTTTTAAATCCTGTTTGTTTATGTGGCTCTCCTTCTGGAGGGTCTACTTACCTTATTGGGAACACAAGGAAAATAGGGATCTGGGTTCCTGGTCCTTACACAGCCCCCAGGCCAAGAGCCCTTTAGCTCTCACCCTTTGGCTCGCGCTAAAGGCTTGTGCATCTGGCAAGATGCAGCATAATAATGCAAAAAGAGTGGGGCCTCATTCTGTCCCAAGAACACAGCCACTCCTAATCAATCAGCAACAATCACCTTCAGTCAACTAAAACCAAACAAACAGCAGTTCCCCAATAACCACAAACTCAGAATTTTCAGCAATCACACAGTCACACAAACTCAGAAATTCTCAGCAACTTCCCCAGCTGTTTAGAAAGCCAAACCTCACCCTTATAGCGCTTCTTATCTGCTCTCTCTCAGATCTCTCTGAAATGAGCTCTCTTTTAATTTCATGACTACAGTCACCATCTGCAGTGATCTTGGATCCCAGAAATGTTTTTGCTGACTGTACGGAGCTTCTCCATCTTTGACTGCAGAGTATATAATCAATCTGATTTCTATGTTGCCCATCAGGTGATATCCACGTGTAGAGTCGCCTTTTAGGTTGTTGGAAGAGGGTGTTCGCTATGACCTGCATCTGGCTGAGCCCAAACAGGCACCAGCTTCATTTGATTAGATGCTCTTATCAGGCCCTTTCCTTGAAGACTTTGCCTCCCCCCCCCCTCTATTCCTCCCCATGACTGCAACATGACCCTGCACAGGACTCCGCCAGGCAGCCATATTTAAGCCACACGGATCATATAAATATGTGGAGTGAACTGGTGCATGTTGTACATTTGCCCGAAGCATAAAATAATATCTGTACTAGAAATGGCTGGCTAAGTGGCAAGGTTGAGTTAATTTGGACTGTTTGATATATAATGATGGGTGGCATAAGAACAAAATAAGAGCCCTGCTAGATCAGACCAGGGGTCCATCTTGTCAAGCATCCTAAGAACATCAGAACAGCCCTGCTGAATCAGACCAGTGGTCCATCTGGTTCAGCATCCTAAGAACATCAGAAGAGCCCTGCTGGATCAGAACAGTGGTCCATCTAGTCCAGCATCCTAAGAACATCAGAAGAGCCCAGCTGGATCAGACCAGTGGTCCATCTAGTCCAGCATCCTAAGAACATCAGAAGAGCCCTGCTGGAACAGACCAGTGGTCCATCTAGTCCAGCATCCTAAGAACATCAGAAGAGCCCTGCTGGATCAGACCAGGGGTCCATCTTGTCAAGCATCCTAAGAACATCAGAAGAGCCCTGCTGGGTCAGACCAGTGGTCCATCTGGTTCAGCATCCTAAGAACATCAGAAGAGCCCTGCTGGATCAGAACAGTGGTCCATCTAGTCCAGCATCCTAAGAACATCAGAAGAGCCCAGCTGGATCAGACCAGTGGTCCATCTAGTCCAGCATCCTAAGAACATCAGAAGAGCCCTGCTGGAACAGACCAGTGGTCCATCTAGTCCAGCATCCTAAGAACATCAGAAGAGCCCTGCTGGATCAGACCAGTGGTCCATCTAGTCCAGCATCCTAAGAACATCAGAAGAGCCCTGCTGGATCAGACCAGTGGTCCCTCTAGTCCAGCATCCTCAGAACATCAGAAGAGCCCTGCTGGATCAGACCAGTGGTCCATCTAGTCCAGCATCCTAAGAACATCAGAAGAGCCCTGCTGGATCAGACCAGTGGTCCCTCTAGTCCAGCATCCTCAGAACATCAGAAGAGCCCTGCTGGATCAAACCAGTGGTCCATCTATTCCAGCATCCTCAGAACATCAGAAGAGCCCTGCTGAGTCAGACCAGCGGTCCATCTAGCCCAGTATCCTAAGAAAATAAGAAGAGCCCTGCTGGATCAGACCAGAGGTCCATCTTGTCCAGTATCCTAAGAACATAAGAAGAACCGTGTTGTATAAGACCAGTGGTCCATCTAGTCCAGCATCCTAAGAACATAACATGAGCCCTGCTGGATCAGACCAGTGGTCCATCTAGCCCAGTATCCTAAGAAAATAAGAAGAGCCCTGCTGGATCAGACCAGAGGTCCATCTTGTCCAGTATCCTAAGAACATAAGAAGAACCATGTTGTATAAGACCAGTGGTCCATCTAGTCCAGCATCCTAAGAACATAACATGAGCCCTGCTGGATCAGACCAGTGGTCCATCTAGTCCAGCGTCCTAGGAACATAAGAAGAGCTCTGCTGGATTAGACTAGCGAGGGTCCATCTAGTCTAGCCTCCTGTCACAGTGACCAGCCAGCAACAGTGCAGAGAAGCCGAGGCCATCATAAGAACAACAGAAGAGCCCTGCTGGATTAAACCAGTGAGGGTCCATCTAGTCCAGCATTTTAAGAACATAAGTACCCTGCTAGATCAGACCAGTGGTCCATCTAGTCTGACATTCCAAGAACATCAGAAGAGTCCTCCTGGATCAGACCGGTGGTCCATTTAGTCCAGGATTCTGTCTCATACAGTGGCCAATCAGTGCCTCTGAAAGTCCGACTAGTTTCTCTGGAGACCCAGCAACAAAGCATAGAGGCACAATCCCTTCTTTGATGTTGCCTCTTGGAACACAGATTGACTGCTTCTGACTGTGGAGGTTCCCTTTAGTCACCATGACCAGTAGCCATTGATAGACCTCTCCCACATGACTCTAATTCCCTCTTAAAGCTGTCTATGCCTGTGACCAGAGGTTTTTTTGTAGCAGGAACTCCTTTGTAAATTAGGCCACACATACTCGATGTAGCCAATCCTCTTAGTACAGGGCCTACTGTAAGCTCCAGGAGGATTGGCTACATCAGGGGTGTGTGGCCTAAAATGCAAAGGAGTTTCTGCTACAAGAAAAGCCCTGCCTGTGGCCATCTGTGGAGAAACGCCATTTTAGTCAGTGGTGGTGCTTCATTTGGCAGGGGTCAGTAAATCCCTCAGCAGGTGTTGTAGCCTTCCCCTCACTCCCCCCCTCCCTTCCAGAGCCAAACCAACAACGCTAGGGGGAAAATCTCCTAGAGAGGCAGGAAGTGCTGTTGTTCCTTGCATGTGTAGGCAGGAAGAGAAGGCAGATTTGAACTGGGGCTCGAGCGAGCATGTGGTGAGCAATGGAGGCTCCTGCCGGGGAGGCCCCCAGGCAGGCGGACTAAGTAAGTAATTCACAAGACAGGGCAAGTTTAGATCAGGGCCAGCAGGATGCGTTTATAATCAACTTTTCTTTGTTACGCTGTGTGCTGTGCTGTGCTAATTTTGTAGATGCAACTGTTTTTGTTTTGTTTTTCTTTTTCTATATTTTTCTCTTTTAAATAAATGTTTTTTTCTGTTTGAAATGCTGGCAGTCAATCTCTGTACCACATAGATCCCCAGACCGCTTTAGACCACGCTGTTTTTGAGAAGGGGGCCCCGGGGAAGGGGGAAGGCATGCAGTTGGATAAGGTGCCAATCCTCCAGGGGTGCCCCAAAGACGCGCTGAGGTCTCTGTGAAACCCAAGTGCAGGGTGGCAGAGGACCTGGAGGCCTAGCCTCACAGCTGGAGAGGGGGATTGGGAGTCCTGTTCCTCTCAATCTGAACCCCGGGACTGAGCAGGTGGTGGCAGCGAGCCCAAGGGGCAGGAGGAGAAATAGCTCCCTCCAGGAGTTGGCGACTCCATAGGGAGCTGACGGGACCGGGCCTGAAGGCAGAATCGGGCCGGTTCCGCCACACCATCATTACATCCTCTGGTTAACTGAGGAACCACTGTTAGAATCTCACGCACGTGTCAGACGGAGCTGAGGTGGAAGCCATTTTGATATTTCTCCTCAGGTGCCAAAACGCCGAAAGCTAATCCTTCATGAGCAAGCTGGGAGGCAAATGATTACCTTTTGATACCACTTCATAACATTCTTGCCCTTTTCACCGTGAAAAGAGTTGACACGTTGCTTCTCAAACAAATGTGTTGAACGTGAGCCGCATTTGTTTACCACCAGAGCCCTGAGGCCTGTTGACATCTGCCGGCAGACATCAAGAATTGCTTTGGGAACTGCCATTAAAAAAGAGAAGAAGACAAAATGACTCATCCGTCAAACCCTTCAGATCCGTGGTGGCTCAAGCTGACAGGTTCGTTCCTCTGGAGAAGAAACTGGGAAACATTTTTCTTAGTAAACACCGGCCACTGGACGGTTCCTTGGCTTGTATCGGTCATGTGTTCTCGAATGGATGTCAGAAGGAGGCAGATAAAATCCTTGGAGAACTCCAGCCAACCATGTTAATTTAATCCTTGCTCAGTTTGGCTTGGATGGGATGGTCCAGGAAACATTGAACACGTCTTTCAAAAAGGCCATTTGAGATCTTCATGATCCTGGTGGATGAACTAGCCTTGGAGACATACAGTGGAATGGGACCTTCTGGATGCTCCTTGTCTCTTCGGTAGCTTTCAATACCCTTAAAATGTAGCTCTGGCTGCTATTGGGGACTGGAGACATTATCAGATATGTCCGACATTGTGGAAATGTTATTCCACCCCATGGAATTTTTCCTCTGGGGTGTCTTAAGATTCCATTTTGTCTCCTGTGCAGGAAACTACTGGGAGAGAAGGAGGAGGAGAAGAAGAGGAGGAGAAGGAGATTGGATTTATACCCCACTTTTTACTCAGAGTCCCAGAGCGGTTTACAATCTCCTTCCCTTCCTCTTCCCACAACAGACACCTATGAGGTAGGTGGGGTTGAGTGAGAGAACAGCTCTTGAGAAAACAGTTCTGAAAGAACTTCTTACTGACTCAAGGTCACATCAGCAGGTGCATGTGAAGGAGGGGGGAATCAAACCTGGTTCTCCCAGATAAGAGTCCACGCTCCTAACCACTACACCAAACTGGCTCTTCTGACCAGTCTTATCCAGCTCTTTCTACAAAACAGCTCAAAGCAGTATAGCTTGTTCTCCCGCTTCCCTTTCTGTCCACCCAATAACCCCGCAAAGTAGGTCAGGTTCAAAGACAGAGAAAGATAGTGACAGGTCCAAGGGAACCCTGTGAGCTTCAGGGCTGGGGGTTTAAAATCTGGTTCCCTCCTGACACACTAACCTGGCACACTAACTTGCTTAACATAAGCGCCACATAGAGTAAATGTCAGATGTTTGAGAGCTGCAAGACATGAATGCCAGATGTTTGAAATTAGGAAGGAAGGAAGAAGGGAGAGTAGAATGGAGGAAGGAGGGAGGGAGGGAGGAAGGAAGGAGGGAGAGAGGAAGGAAGGAAGGAAGGAAGGAAGGAAGGAAGGAAGGAGGGAAAGCGGAAGGGAGGAAGGAGGGAGGGAAGGAAGGAGGGAAGGAGGGAGGGAGAGTAGAAGGGAGGAAGGAGGGAGGGAGGAAGGAAGGAAGGAGAGCGGAAGGGAGGAAGGAGGGAGGGAAGGAAGGAGGGAAGGAGGGAGGGAGGGAGAGTGGATGGGAGGAAGGAGGGTGGGAAGGAAGGAGGGAAGGAGGGAGGGAGAGTAGAAGGGAGGAAGGAGGGAGGGAGGAAGGAAGGAAGGAGAGCGGAAGGGAGGAAGGAGGGAGGGAAGGAAGGAGGGAAGGAGGGAGGGAGGGAGAGTGGATGGGAGGAAGGAGGGTGGGAAGGAAGGAGGAAGGGAGGAAGGAAGGAGGGAGAGCAGAAGGGAGGAAGAAAGGAAGGAAGGAAGGAAGGAAGGAGGGAGGGAGGAACGAGGGTGGGAAGGAAGGAAGGAGGAAGGAAGGAGGGAGAGTGGAAGGGAGGAAGGAGGGAGGGAGGAAGGAGGGAAGGAGGGAGGGAGAGTGGAAGGGAGGAAGGAGGATGGGAAGGAAGGAAGGGAGGGAGGAAGAAGGGAGGAAGGGAGGAAGGAAGGAAGGAAGGAGGGAGGGAGAGCGGAAGGGAGGAAGGTGGGAGGGAGAGAAGGAAGGCGGGAGGGAGGGAAGGAGGGAGAGTGGATGGGAGGAAGGAGGGAGGGAGGGAGGGAGGAAAGGAAGGAAGGAGGGAGGGTGGGAGGGAAGGAGGGAGGGAAGGAAGGAAAGCAGACAAATGGATGTGGCAAGCTGTATATCAGGGGTGACATAACTTGTTTAATATAAGAGTCACATAGAATAAATATCAGATGTTTGAGAGCTGCAAGAGAAGGAAGGAAGGAATAGAGATTGGGGATGGAGGGAGAGGTAGAAAGAAAGCAACTCTAACTTTGAATTCATTCTCCAAGCTGCCAGCTGACTTGGCTTAGTGAAAAGATATAAAGAGACAAATGCCTTTTCCTAAGCCATCAAGAGGTCCACCAGTGTGGCCAGCACACTAAAAGCCCTTCCACTGTTGCCCCTTTCAAGCACCATGTATACGAAGCACCACTGCCCCAGACAGAGAGTTCCATCAATACCCTGTGGCTTATAGCCACTGACAGACCTCTGCTCCAGATGTTTATCCAATCCCCTCTTGAAGTTGTCTATGCTTGTAGCTGCCACCACCTCCTGTGGCAGTGAATTCCATGCATTAATCACCCTTTGGTGAAAAAGTACTTCCTTTTATTTGCTCTAACCTGACTGCTCAGCAATTTCATTGAGTGCCCAAGAGTTCTCGTATTGTGAGAAAGGGAGAAAAGTCCTTCTTTCTCTACCTTCTCTATCCCATGCAGAATCTTGTCAACCTCTATCCTGTCACCCTGCAGTTGACGTTTCTCCACGCTAAAGAGCCCCAAGCGTTTTAACCTTTCTTCCTAGGGAAAGTGTTGCAACCCTTTAATCATTCTTGTTGCCCTTTTCTGGACTTTCCCCAATGCTTTAATATCTTTGGGGGGGGGGCGTGGCAACCAGAATTGTGCATAGTACTCAAAATGAGGCCACACCATCTTTTTTTTTTTTTTTTTTTTACCTTTTTGGGTATTATTCAGGGCAATTTATTTGACAAAAAGACTGACCTTTCTGGGCATACCAATGCAATTTGTTTAAAATCCTGTTCCTGAGGATCGTCTCCTCTGGATACACCTTCTGAAGCGAAAAGTAGGAAAGAGCGAGCCAGCAAAGATAACAGAGTTCGGAACGTCCCACCAAGAGCTCTCTGCATTTTTGAATCTGGGGCTGCACCAGAAAGGTCAAAGGGAGGGAAAAAAAGAAGGAACCTTTTGACGGTTTGAATCCCGCAACTGGCCACGATCCAGGCCCGGCTGACTTGACTCTCTGTCCGGCCTTTCCAGCCACCCGTGTTATTGAATGTCCTGCCCTCCCCTCTTTGAGCAGCGGAGCCCAAAGTAATAATGTTTGGAATTCAAACATGGGATTAAGAGCGGAAGATGATCACGAGGCCAGACGCTTTCCAGCTAGCTACCTTGCAGCGCATCGAAGGATGGAAGGCGTGGACCGTGTGTGAGGCCGAGATGACTGAATTGGGTTTAGGTGGAGGTGGTGGTGGGGAGAAGGAGCAGAAGAAGACAGACAGATGTCTACCTGGCAAATAAACCAGGTTTTTTTGTATAGGGTTTTTGTATAGGTCTCACAATACAAGAACTCGTGGGCATTCAATGAAATTGCTGAGCAGTCGGGTTAGAATGCATAAAAGGAAGTCCTTCTTCACCCAAAGGGTGATTAACATGTGGAATTCCCTGCTACAGGTGGTGGTGGCAGCCACAAGCATAGCCAGCTTTAAGAGGGGATTGGATAAAAATATGGAGCAGAGGTCCATCAGTGGCTATTAGCCACAGTATATACATATGTGTGTGTGTGTATGTATGTATGTATGCATGTGTGTGTGTATACACACACATATATTGGCCACTGTGTGACACAGAGTGTTGGACTGGATGGGCCACTGGCCTGATCCAGCATGGCTTCTCTTATGTGACACAGAGTATTGGACTGGATGGGCCATTGGCCTGATCCAACATGGCTTCTCTTCTGTTCTTATGTGACACAGAGTGTTGGACTGGATGGGCCATTGGCCTGATCCAACATGGCTTCTCTTCTGTTCTTATGTGACACAGAGTGTTGGACTGGATGGGCCATTGGCCTGATCCAACATGGCTTCTCTTCTGTTCTTATGAAACACAGAGTATTGGACTGGATGGGCCATTGGCCTGATCCAACAGGGCTTCCCTTATGTTCTTATGTCACACAGAGTGTTGGACTGGATGGGCCATTGGCCTGATCCAGCATGGCTTCTCTTCTGTTCTTATGTGACACAGAGTGTTGGACTGGATGGGCCATTGGCCTGATCCAACATGGCTTCTCTTATGTTCTTATGGTTGCCAGTCCCCAGGTGGGTAGCAAGAGAAAACTCAAAGGGTTCCGTGTAAGCCAGCCTCAGTAATCACACAAGGAACAGCACTGAGAAAATTAAATACTTACTAAGAAACACTCTCACATAAAATAAACTTTTAACCATCATACCCTGATACAAAAGCACCAATCATAAGTGTAACAGAAGGACCTAAGTAGATACTCACAACAAACAGTCTGAATCAATAAAAAAAAAAGTCCTATTTCCAAAGAATCCTCTGTCTTGCTTCCGAGGAACTCCAGTGAAGATGTGGGTTACTTCATAAGATGAATCTTCAATGTAATATTCCAAAGCACACAAACGCAGCAACGAAGTAGTACTTTGTCTTCCCCCGTTTCAATAAAGCTTTGACTAGCTTCTTGTTGAACTTATCAGACCATGGCAAGATTCTATAGGCTTTACACACAATTAAGTTTCCATTTATAAGGTCTGTGAGCTCCAGGAGGATTGGCTCCATCAGGGGGTGTGGCCTAATATGCAAAGGAGTTCCTGGTACAAAAAAGGTCCTGCAGATAACCCAGCCCTCCCCTCAAAAAAGATATAGCAAGGGGGGAAAGTGCAGAAAAGGGCAACTAAAATGCTTAAGAGGATGGGACACCTTCCTGATTGTGATGGAGAAGAAGAAGATGATGATGATTATGGTGATATTGGAATTATACCCCACCCTTCATTCTGAATCTCAGAGTCTCAGAGCAACCTACAATCTCCTTTATTTTCCTCCCCCACAACAGACACCCTGTGAGGTAGGTGGGGCTGAGAGAGCTCTCACAGGAACTGCCCTTTCGAGGACAACTCTGTGAGAGCTATGGCTGACCCAAAGCCATTCCAGCAGCTGCAAGCGGAGGAGTGGGGAATCAAAGCCAGTTCTCCCAGATAAGAGACCACACACTTAACTTGCTTTCAAGGCAAGTGAGTAGCAAAGGCAGTTTGCCATTGCCTTCCTCTGCAGAGCCTTCCTTGGTGGTCTCTCATCCAAGCCTTATGGTGACCCCAGGAAGGGTCTTTCAAGGCAAGTGACAAGCAGAGGTGGCTGGCCATTGCCTTCCTCTGCAGAGCCTTCCTTGGTGGTCTCTCATCCAAGCTGTATGGTGACACCAGGAAGGGTCAGGGAGAAGCAGAGGTGGTTGGCCATTGCCTTCCTCTGCATAGACTTCCATGGTGGTCTCTCATCCAAATTGTATGGTGACCCCAGCAACGGGCTTTTCAGGCAAGTGAGAAGCTGAGGTGGTTGGCCATTGCCTTCCTCTGCAGAGCCTTCCTTGGTGGTCTCCCATCCAAGCTGTATGGTGATCCTAGGAAGGGTCTTTCAAGGCAAGTGAGAAACAGAGGTGGTTGGCCATTGCCTTCCTCCGCAGAGCCTTTCTTGGTGGTCTCCCATCCAAGCCTTATGGTGACCGCAGCAAGGAGCTTTCAAGGCAAGGGAGAAGCAGAGGTGGTTGGCCAGTGCCTTCCTCTGCAGAGCCTTCCTTGGTGGTCTCCCATCCAAGTACTGACCCTACTCAGCTTCCAACTTATGGTAACTTCAGCAAGGGGCTTTCGAGACAAGTAAGAAGCAGAGGTGGCTGTCCATTGCCTTCCTCTGCAGAGCCTTTCTTGGTCTCCCCTCCAACGGCCAACCCTGCTTAGCTTCCATGACCTGAGAAGTCTAGTCTGGCTATGCAGACTAGGCCTTCTCTATTGATGTATCCCTCTTTCCCCGTTTCTGTCCCTGTGGAAATGCTGTCCTTACGTTGCTTTTGGTTCCCTCCCATTCCAAAGTCATGCACCTGCTTTCCTTCCACTGTGTTAGTAAACCAACCATAAAGAGAACACTGTTCTAGTCAGATTACCGACCCCTCCTGCTTCAAAAGTCGGGGCCTGACAGGACATGACAGAGGAACAGAATTCCTCAAAGCTAAGCTCACCAGCTTTTCAATCGGATACCTCCTCCCCCCTGCCCTGCCCCACCCCATGCCCTGGCCTCATTTTTGGCAGGAGCTCACAGGAGTGGAATTCACTGCCACAGGTGGTGGCGGCGGCTACAGTCACAGACAGCTTCAAGGGGATTGGATAAGCATATGGACCAGAGGTCCATCAGTGGCTATTATCTGATGGAACAGGCGGTAGACCTGGCTTGCGTGACAGAGACATGGGTGCGAGATGGTGAAACTGTTGCCTTGAGGCAGCTGGCTCCCCCAAGGGATCCAATGTGGTTTCTCTTATGTTCTTATATGACACAAAGTGTTGGACTGGATGGGCCATTGGCCTGACCCAACATGGCTTCTCTTATGTTCTTATGTGACACAGAGTGTTGGACTGGATGGACCATTGGCCTGATCCAACATGGCTTCTCTTGTGTTCTTATGTGACACAGAGTGTTGGACTGGATGGACCATTGGCCTGATCCAACATGGCTTCTCTTGTGTTCTTATGTGACACAGAGTGTTGGACTGGATGGGCCATTGGCCTGATCCAACGTGGCTTCTCTTATGTTCTTATGCGACACAGAGTGTTGGACTGGATGGGCCATTGGCCTGATCCAACGTGGCTTCTCTTATGTTCTTATGTGACACAGAGTGTTGGACTGGATGGACCATTGGCCTGATCCAACATGGCTTCTCTTGTGTTCTTATGTAACACAGAGTGTTGGACTGGATGGGCCATTGGCCTGATCCAACGTGGCTTCTCTTATGTTCTTATGTGACACAGAGTGTTGGACTGGCTGGACCATTGTCCTGATCCAACATGGCTTCTCTTCTGTTCTTATGTGACACAGAGTGTTGGA
Organism: Heteronotia binoei; assembly: GCF_032191835.1. Lineage (NCBI taxonomy): Eukaryota > Metazoa > Chordata > Lepidosauria > Squamata > Gekkonidae > Heteronotia > Heteronotia binoei. Next base: position 121,348,906 of record NC_083230.1, read on the forward strand.
CTGGATGGACCATTGGCCTGATCCAACATGGCTTCTCTTGTGTTCTTATGAGCAGAGCTCTGGAACCTCTAAATGTTATTGCACTTTTTTTTTCCTTATCCCCTCCCCCCCAAAAAAACAAAAACAAAAAACAACAACACTTGCTTCTGGGCTCTATGGTTCAAAACCCTGGGAGAATTTTGCTGAACTCTTAAGATCTGACAAACTTTCTAATATTTCCCCTGACAAAAAAGTGGAAAAAGAACCAAAAGATATAAAGCCAACTGATGGAAATCTCCCTCATGCCACTGTGGCAACAAAGGAGAAAGTAATTTAAAAAGTATGACGGGAGTAAGGTTTGGTTCTGACAATCAGGGGTGGGATTCTAGCAGGAGCTCCTGTGCATATTAGGCCACCCCCCCTTGATGTAGCCTCCAGGAGCTTACAAAAAAGAGCCTTGTAAGCTCTTGGAGGACTGGCTACCTCAGGGGTGCGTGGCCTAATATGCAAAGGAGCTCCTGCTAGAATCCCACCCCTGATGGCAGTTCTAATTCAAGAAGCATTTCAAGGTAGATGTGAGCTGTCACGATTTAGTCCACCTTCCGGAGATGTTAGGGGCATGTGGCATATGCAAATGAGTTGTGGTAATGAGCTCCGGTACCTCTTTTTCTATGAAATGGCCCCTGTCCGTGCCTATAACAGAAGAGGAATTCAGACCAGGGAGCTGGAGATCAAATCCATCTCAGTGTGGTGATTGAGCCACGGCAGGAATACTTGGGTTCCAAATTGGTAACTCTACCCAGAGCAAACGGATCGCCTTAGTTTGTAATAGCAGAGGAGCGCATGAGAGTCCCTTGGTGGGATTACGGGAGCGTAAAGAAGAAGAAGAAAAAGACAAAGAAGATGAAGAAGAAAAAGACTGCAGATTTAGATCCTGCCCTTCTCTCTGAATCAGACTCAGAGCGGCTTACGATCGCCTTTCCCTTCCTCCCACACAACAGACACCCTGTGAGGTAGGTGGGGCTGAGAGAGCTCTGACAGAAGCTGCCCTTTCAAGGACAGAGTCTTAGAACAGCTTACAATCTCCTTTCCCTTCCTCCCCTACAACAGACACCCTGTGAGGTAGGTGGGGCTGAGAGAGCTCTGACAGAAGCTGCCCTTTCAAGGACAGAGTCTCAGAACAGCTTACAATCTCCTTTCCCTTTCTCCCCCACAACAGACGCCCTGTAAGGTGGGTGGGGCTGAGAGAGCTCTTACAGCAGCTGCCCTTTCACGGACAACTCCTGCCAGAGCTACGGCTGACCCAAGGCCATTCCAGCAGGTGCAAGCGGAGGAGCGGGGAATCAAAGCCGGTTCTCCCAGATAAGAGAGCTCTGGCTGACCCAAGGCCATTCCAGCAGGTGCAAGTGGAGGAGTGGGGAATCAAACCCGGTTATGCCAGATAAGAGAGCTCTGGCTGACCCAAGGCCATTCCAGAAGCTGCAAGTGGAGGAGGGGGGAATCAAACCCGGTTCTCCCAGATAAGAGAGCTCTGGCTGACCCAAGGCCATTCCAGCAGCTGCAAGTGGAGGAGTGGGGAATCAAACCCGGTTCTCCCAGATAAGAGAGCTCTGGCTGACCCAAAGCCATTCCAGCAGCTGCAAGTGGAGGAGTGGGGAATCAAGCCCGGTTCTCCCAGATAAGAGAGCTCTGGCTGACCCAAGGCCATTCTGGCAGCTGCAAGTGGAGGAGTGGGGAATCCAACCCGGTTCTCCCAGATAAGAGAGCTCTGGCTGACCCAAGGCCATTCTGGCAGCTGCAAGTGGAGGAGTGGGGAATCAAGCCCGGTTCTCCCCGATAAGAGAGCTCTGGCTGACCCAAGGCCATTCTGGCAGCTGCAAGTGGAGGAGTGGGGAATCAAACCCGGTTCTCCCAGATAGGAGGAGCGGGGAATCAAACCCGGTTCTCCCAGACAAGAGTCCGCACGCTTCACCGCTACACCAAACTGACTCAAGGGTGTTCTGCTTTTCACCTGGGAATGTCGCCCTTCTAGGAAACATGAAGGGGACATCGTGGGTCTGTTAGAGGCTCACCTGACAGAATGGACTCTGCTGGCTGGGTCCCGGGTGGACGAAAGAAGCAGCGCTACCTGGAGCGAGGCAGAGCAGCCCCGCTGCCCCTTTCACCTGCCTGGGCCCCAGGCAGGCAGAAGGGGCAGTGCCTCTGCGACCTTCGCCTACCCCTCATTTATAGACCCCACCTATTCTGATCGGCAGGGGTCTTTAAATGGGAAAGGGAGGCAGATTGGCCGCTTCTGCTGCCTGGCTGCCTAGCAGAGAGAAGGAACCCCAGTCTTCCCTCATTTAAAGACCCCCATGGGGGACAGAGATGGGGCACAGGGGACAGCCTGGGGCGGCAAAAACCCTTGTGCCGACCCCACCCCCCTCACAGGTCTGTGGAAAAATTGTCTTCCATTAAACTGGTCCCTGGTGCCAAAAAGGTTGTAGCGCCCCCTAATGTCCAGGCGTACTGAGTCACTCACTCCAACAGCCCTATCCCTCACCAGCCTCTCTCTATCTTCCTGAGGCTCCACCCCCCCAAAAAAAAGAAAACAACAACAACAACCACCTCCAGGCATTTCTCCTCACAATCCCCAGGACCTTTAGAAGAAGTCCAGTTTGGAGGTAAGGACCTCTGGGCGATTATTAGCCAGTCTGTAACCTGCTTTTTCTAAGTAGGATGGCCAGCTCTAACTGGGGCGGTGATGTTCTGTATTCTTGGTGCTTGGGGGGGCACAATGGGAGGGCTTTTAGACCACTGGTGGTCCTCTTGATGGCACTTGGGTTTTTTGGCCACTGTGTGACGCAGAGTGTTGGACTGGATGGACCATTGGCCTGATCGAGCATGGCTTCTCTTATGTTCTTATGGCCCTGCTGGTGGACCTCCTGATGGCACCTGGGTTCTGGCCGCTGTGTGACATGGAGTGTTGGACTGAATGGGCCATTGGCTTGATCCAACGTGGCTTCTCTTATGTTCTTATGGCCCTGCTGGTGGACCTCCTGATGGCACCTGGGTTCTGGCCGCTGTGTGACATGGAGTGTTGGACTGAATGGGCCATTGGCTTGATCCAACGTGGCTTCTCTTATGTTCTTATGGCCCTGCTGGTGGACCTCCTGATGGCACCTGGGTTCTGGCCGCTGTGTGACATGGAGTGTTGGACTGAATGGGCCATTGGCTTGATCCAACGTGGCTTCTCTTATGTTCTTATGGCCCTGCTGGTGGACCTCCTGATGGCACCTGGGTTCTGGCCACTGTGTGACATGGAGTGTTGGACTGAATGGGCCATTGGCCTGATCCAGCATGGCTTCTCTTATGTTCTTTTGGTCCTGCTGGTGGACTCCTGATGGCACCTGGGTTCTGGCCACTGTGTGACATGGAGTGTTGGACTGAATGGGCCTTAAAGGCACCACTAAACTTTGCTGTCTTGGTAACTGTAAGCAGGAAAGAGTTCATTTTGAGATCCTTGGGATGTATAAAAAGAGGGGTCGTTTTGTAGAAAAACAGGTGGTGGAGCTCATTAGCATAATTCATCAGCATATGCCACTCCCTCCGCCAGTCAAAAGCAACCTAACACCAGAAAGGAGAGCCCTGGGCGAGCGAGGCCTGCTTGGTCTGGCTAGAGATTCAGCCAGCCCAAGCAGGCCTCGCTCAGCTGGGGCTCTCCTTGGCTGCCCCTTCCCCACAGTCAAAAGGCCAGCAAGCCACCCGCCGCCCAAAATCACATAAGAAGTGGAGAAAGGGTGGTGTGGCCTTCTCCAGGGGTTAATGAGGGCAGCTGGGGGCGTGGCAAAGCCCCTGGTGGCTGGCTGGCTGCCCGCTCTCCTAATCCAGGGATTGTTATGCAGCTGCACCTCCTATTCAGTGGACAAGGTAGGTGGGGAGGAGGAGGGGGAACCCTCAGAAAGGTTCAGGAGTGACGTCCTGCTGAATTCAAGAGCTGTGTAAAAATATGATGAATATCAGGGGAGCCGGCTAAGCAGGTGAATTGCTGGATGGCCCATTTCAGGGGTTGTTCTTATTTTTTTGCTAGCTGCCCCTTCAAAACAGTCCTTAAGTTGTCTGTATACAGGATATGGAGACATAATGAGAATTTCCGCCTCACAGCAGAGACTAGAGCAGAAAGCATTGTCGGCAGGTGCTTTTCCCACCCTGGGGTGACCTCGGCCGGCACAAACGCTGGAGCCGGTCCAATCCCGTTCCCTTTTTCCAGCAATTTCCCTCGATTGTTGCCTTTAAAAAGGGACGCCGACAGAATGCATCCCTGCAGTGAGACTGTTCCCTTGAGCTGGACTTTCCTCAGGAATTCTCCCATCTGGATTTTATTTTGCTTTTGCTCCTTGACCTAAGAGACCCCCCTCCCCTCCGAAAACCCAGCTCTTCCCAGACGCTCTCCCTCATATCTCCAGGAATTTCGGGACTCAAGAGGTCAAAAACCCTATGACCAAAGGCTGAACCCAATTGTGTTAGCACCTGTTCTTACTTAGGACACCTCCAGGCGAACATAAGAACATAAGAAGGGCCCTGCTGGATCACAGCAGTGCTCTATGTAGCCCAGCGTCTTACATACTGGCCAACCATTACCTCTGGAGGGCCAAAAATAGGACAGAGAGGTAAACATCTTCATAAGAACATAAGAAGAGCCCTGCTAAATCAAAAAAGGAGTCCATCTAGTCCAGCACCCTAAGAAGATCAGAAGAGCCCTGCTGGATCAGACCAGTGGTCCATCTAATCCAGCATCCTAAGAACATCAGAAGAGCCCTGCTGGATCAGACCAGTGGTCCATCTAATCCAGTATCCTAAGAACATAAGAAGAGCCCTGCTGGATCAGACCAGAGGTCCATCTTGCCCAGCATCCTAAGAACATCAGAAGAGCCCTGCTGAATCAGACCAGTTGTCCATCTAGTCCAGCATCCTAAGAACACAAGAAGAGTCCTGCTGGATCAGATCAGTGGTCCATCTAGTCCAGCCTCCTGTCTCTAACAGTTCCTCCGTAGGGCCAACAACAGGGCATAGAGGCCAAGGCCCTCATAAGAACATGAGAAGAGCCCTGCTGGATGAGATTAGTGGCCCATCTGGTCCAGCCTCCTCACATACTGGTCAACCAGTTCCTTTGGAGGTCCAACAAAAGGGCGTAGCAGCCAAGGCCTTCCCCTGATGTCACCTCCTGGCACTGGGATTCAGAGGGTGACTGCCTCTGAACATGGAGGTTCTCTTGAAGATCATGGTAGTTGCTACCTACAACTCTAGCCATTCTGTCTCATGAGCCATGGATCAACTGGGGGGGAAACACACACACACATTGACCAGACATCACAACAGTGGCTCTTCCACACACATTATGTGGCTCTTGAAGCCTCCATAGCCCCACTGGCCATCTTGGAGAAGGCATTTCTCTTTTTGAATCACTTCTTCACGCCAAGCCAGCTGACAGCTTGAATAAGCCATTTAAAAGTTAAAGTTGCTTTCTTTCCACTCCTTCCTTCCTTCCCTCTTTCTTTCTTTCTTTCTTTCTTTCTTTCTTTCTTTCTTTCTTTCTTTCTTTCTTTCTTTCTTTCTTTCTTTCTTTCTTTCTTTCTTTCTTTCTTTCTTTCTTTCTTTCTTCCTTCCTTCCTTCCTTCCTTCCTTCCTGGTCTCAAACATCTGATGTTTATTCTGTGTGGCTCTTGCATTAAGCAACGTTGGCCAACCCTGTTCCAACTTTTCACTTGGTACAGTGCAGTCCAGAAACCACTTTCCACCCGGATTCCATTGAAGGCATCAGCTGGATCTCACCATCGTCCTCCTAACGGCAGGGGATTCTATCCCTGCAGGAATCAGCCCCAGCCGCGCTTGAACCCTGACCCGCTCTCCTAAAGTACATAGCCCGGCATATGAGGTCAGACAGTAAACGGAGAGCAGCCCGGCGAAGAAGAAGCAACAATACAGCTGTGTTTTACGTGTACACCGTGCTGCTCTTAATTCAGCCAATCCCGCCGGTTTGTGCAAAAGGCAATACAGAGCAGTTAAGCTCACGCATTCCAGAAAACTGGGGTTTTGTGTTGTGTATAGCATCGCTCATTTTATTATTGGTGTGCCCGCCGCAACGTAAACAGATGGATCTTCACGGCTCACAACAGAGCTGAGAATCAACACAGGGGCATACTAGGGACACCAGTCTCTAGGATGAATGTCTGGTCTCCATGGCGCAAGATGATGACGAAGAAGATATTGGATTTATACCCCACCCTACACTCTGAATCTAAGAGTCTCAGAGCAACTCACAATCTTCTTTACCTTCCCCCCACCCACAACAGACACCCTGTGAGGTAGGCGGGGCTGAGAGAGCTCTCCTGGAAGCTGCCCTTTCAAGGACAACTCTGTCCTTTACTTTCTCCCCTCACAACTGACATCCTGCGAGGTGGGTGGGGCTGAGAGAGCTCTGACAGAAGCTGCCCTTTCAAGGACAGCTCTGCGAAAGCTATGGCTGACCCAAGGCCATTCCAGCAGCTGCAAGTGGAGGAGAGGGGAATCAAACCTGGTTCTCCCAGATAAGAGTCCGCACACTTAACTACTACACCAAACTGGCTCTCCAAAGAACAACTGGCCTAAGTCTGCCATGAAAACATCGTGATGTGATGTCACCCCATGAGTTGGTAAGGACTCGGTGCTTGCACCGGGGACTACCTTTACCTTTACCTTTTTAAGGTCCTTCAGGCACTACTGTCTTAGACAAACCAAGGTTTGTGTTTTACAATCTCCCAAAAGCCAGTATATAATAGAGTTATGATTTCCAAATTGGGAAGATTTTGGAGCTAGAACTCAGGGAGAGCAAGGCTTGCAGAAGGGAGAGGCCTCAGTGGAGTAAAATTCCATACGGTCCCCCCTCCAAAACAGCCGTCTTTTCCAGGGGTAAATGTCAACAGGTTCCAATGTAAGTGACCCCGGGGTCATGCAGTTTGGGGGTCCAATCAGGCCCCTGGAGGTTTCCTATCAGGCCCCCGAGCAACTGGCTGTCATCTGCTTCCTTCTCCCTATATCTTGCTTCCTTCTGCATAACAGCTTGCTTTTCAAGGCTTGCTCAATCGCACAGGAGCTACAGAGCAAAACCTCTATTTTCTCCATTGGCTGAGGCTCCTCCCTTGGGGAGGAAGAGAGCGGAGGAGGGTGAGCTTGCTTTGCCAGGCTCTCTCAATCGCACAACAGAGCTACTGAGCCAAGCCTCTCTTCCTTCTATTGGCTGAGGCTCCTCCTGCTCCTGGTCCCCTGCGGAAGGAAGGAAAGAGCCAGAGCTTCCTTTGCGCAGTTCCCTGGATCCCATAGGAGAGATTCAAAGAACGCACCTTTAAGACCAATGAGTGCTAACGTTTTAAGCATGTTTTACGTTTTTAAAAAATATATATATTTGTGTTTGTCTGTGCTCTTTATAAAATTTATATCTCTGCTACCTAATCTTAAATAGGTACACACATGGCCTGGCTCGATATGGCTCGGCCCAACCCAACATGGCCCAGCCCGACAAGGTCTCCTTTATGTCAGATCTGGCCCTCATAACAAATGACTCTGACACCCCTGAATTAAAGCCAAAAATCACCGGAATAGCAATAACACTTTTACACAAAGAGTGTAGATGCAACCTACATTTATCAAAATATATGCGTAACCCTGGTCATCAATAGCAATTTGTTAACCACTTGTCTGGAGGTTAGTTATAATTCCAGGAGGACTCCAGACAGCCCTTGGAGGATCTAGCAACCAAAAGAGAAGAAGAAGAAGAAGATATTGGATTTATATCCCGCCCTCCACTCCAAAGAGTCTCAGAGCGGCTCACAATCTCCTTTACCTTCCCCCTCCCCCCCCCACAACAGACACCCTGTGAGGTAGATGAAGATATTGGATTTATATCCCGCCCTCCACTCTGAAGAGTCTCAGAGCGGCTCACAATCTCCTTTACCTTCCCCCCCCCCACAACAGACACCCTGTGAGGTAGATGAAGATATTGGATTTATATCCCGCCCTCCACTCCAAAGAGTCTCAGAGCGGCTCACAATCTCCTTTACCTTCCCCCTCCCCCTGCACAACAGACACCCTGTGAGGTAGATGAAGACATTGGATTTATATCCTGCCCTCCACTCTGAAGAGTCTCAGAGTGGCTCACAATCTCCTTTACCTTCCTCCCCCACAACAGACACCCTGTGAAGTGGGTGGGGCTGGAGAGGGCTCTCACAGCAGCTGCCCTTTCAAGGACAACCTCTGCCAGAGCTCTGGCTGACCCAAGGCCATTCCAGCAGCTGCGAGTGGAGGAGTGGGGAATCAAACCCGGTTCTCCCAGATAAGAGAGCTATGGGTGACCCAAGGCCATTCCAGCAGCTGCAAGTGGAGGAGTGGGGAATCAAACCTGGTTCTCCCAGATAAGAGTCCGCACACTTAACCACTACACCATGCTGGCTCTTTCCTTACGTGGAAAGGAAGCAGGTAAAGAGCCCGAAGGCATCCACGATAAACCAGCCTCAAGTGTGAAAATTCACAAATTTATAACATGGAAGACTTATACAAAAGTGCAAAGCATATCACACCCGAATACACAGTCCTTCCATTTGCATCAAATGTTCTTATTCCTTGAAGTGGTAGATCCGAGGTGTGGCAAAGGCCGTGAGAATAGAGTCCAACGCTCCAATTTCTTTCAGCAGTAGCCGGCGTAGAGAAGAATGGCAGGAAGGCACAAGGCCGCAACAGGGGTGCACATATCGCCCTGTTTCGCACGAGGCTTCTTCAAGCTGCATAAATACAATATCAACAACCCCCAGTAATGCTTAATAACAAAACGGAGAGGAACAGTATTAAAACGAATAACATACCTTCAAAGCAATTTAAATCATTCACATATGGCAAACAGCTCAAATATTCTGCAGACAAGGAACGGCACTACGCAACGATGCATCGTATAATTATATGTGCATACACAGGCGTTAACCATTATTATGATCCTTAAAAGTTGCAGACAATACATCCCCAGTGACATACCGTGACAGTAACTATGCTAAAGAAAACAAGAAAGGTCGCAATCGTTATTAAGTCCATTCGGCGTCATGGAGTTAAATTTAAAGATCCAGCGCATTTCTTGTCTTAAAAGCCATTTATTAATATCTATTTTCCCCTGAAGCCATAACAGAAATTTCTCTAGAACAGGGGTGACCAATGGTAGCTCTCCAGATGTTTTTTGTCTACAACTCCCATCAGCCCCAGCCAGCATGGCTAATGGCTGGGGCTGATGGGGGTTGCAGGCAAAAAAACATCTGGAGAGCTACCGTTGGCCACCCCTGCTCTAGAACAAAAAAAAATCTTAAATAATTAGAGTTGTGTTTTAATTCTCGGAAATGGTCCACACAAGTTCTTCACACAAGACTTGTGTTCAAGGACGCGAGTTCTAACTGCGCGCCTAGCACCACCGGGGTTGCTTTTTGAACAAGCCCCCGGAGGATGGGAACCTGAGACGGCCTGACGACGAAGACAAGCAAAAAGATTTCGCAACAGAACGGCAAAAGGCGTTCCAAGTCGTCTGCACCAGAGCTGAGAACAAATTGAAACCCATGTTCCATCAAGAGGATGATATAGCGTTTAGGGGAGATGCACACCTGCGTGGTGGACGGCCGCCGCCTGGGCCCCCGGGGAAGGGCAGGTGCCAACTCAGCCAAGGCCACGAAGAGACAGGTGTGTTTGTTCCCAGCCAGCTGCTGCTGGAGCCCCGGGGTGGAGGAAAGCGCAGCAACCGGTTCCTTCTCTCCCCCTCTCTGGGGGGGCAGAACTGTGGGTGGTCGGAGGGGCCCTGGGCAGCTGTTTCAGATAACCTGCAGCTGAGACCAGCCCTGTTCCTGTGTTACTAGGATCTTCTAAGCCAGGGGTGTCGAACTCATTTGTTATGAGGGCCGGATCTGACATAAATGAGACCTTGTTGGGCTGGGCCATGTGTGTACCTATTTAAGGTTAGGTAGCAGAGAGATAAATGTTATAAAGAACACAAACACAAATATATATATATTTTTAAAAAAGCTTAAAACGTGCTTCAAACATTAGCACTTGTTGGTCTTAAAGGCGCTTTCTTTGCATCTCTCCCGTGCGATCTAGGGAACTGGGCAAAGGAAGCTCTGGCTCTTTCCGAAAAGGCTCTGGCAGTTCCTTCCGCATCACACCTTGCTTTGCCAGGCCAAGGGCTCCTGAGAAGATTTTGTGAACTTGATCGGAGTGCTCTCTGGAGCTCGTACGGCTCTGGGGCTCAGAGGGCCAGTTTGGTGTAGTGGTTAAGTGGGCGGACTCTAGGGTAGTCGAATTCAGGATAGTCTAGGGTACTCTAGGGTAGGGTAGTCTAATTCAGAAAATATCTGGGGACTTTGTGGGTGGAGCCAGGAGACTTTGGGGTGGAGCCAGACTTTCCCATTTCCAAAATAAATGCATAAAAATACAGCGGCGCAGTTCACCTGAATTCTCGTCATTCCTCATCCCCCCAATAGCTGCAATTCTAGTAAATGAAAGTGCAATCACACCAAAAGCAGCCCAAATGCACAGTGTGTGCAAGCTCACATTTTTGTGATCTCGCTGGGGCTTTACTCACAGGAACTGCCGTTCTTCAGCCTTACACAGGCAAACAATAGAGAGAGAGAGGTGGAGTCTTCCTCTGTCCCTAAACAGGCTCCTATACAAAGACTCTGAAAACAATGTAAAACAAGCACAGAGACAGACACACATTATTACTGCGACTCCTACAAAGACTTCTGAAAAGTGCTCTCTCTCTCTCTCTCTCTCTCTTTCTCTCACTGGGTCTGGTTCCTCCACAACGACATCTGACAATTACAGAGGCTACACTGCTCACTCTCTCTCACAGGCACATACTCCTACTTGTTGTGAAACGAAAGCAAAACAAATGCAGGCTCTGCTTCTGACCCTTGCCCCTGAAACACTTCCTGCTCAACTTTAAAGGGGCACACACACACAAAGAGGCATTTTAAAACGGGACCTGTTTGCAGGTTTCTTAACCTGCGGGAGATCTAAAGGTACTGGTGGCTGTGGGGGCGTGGCTTCCCCCTGCCGGCCAGCTGGCTGGGGGCGGGGGGAAGCCTGTAAAACCGGGGGATCCCCCGCTGGGACCTGGAGGTTGGGAAGCCTAGCGGATTCTTATCTGGGAGAACCGGGTTTGATTCCCCACTCCTCCACTTGCACCTGCTGGAATGGCCTTGGGTCAGCCACAGCTCTCGCAGGAGTTGTCCGAGAAAGGGCAGCTGCTGTAAGAGCTCTCTCAGTCCCATCTATCTCACAGGGTGCCTGTTGTAGAGGAGGAAGGGAAAGGAGATTGTAAGCTGTTCTAAGACTCTGTCCTTGAAAGGGCAGTTTCTGTCAGAGCTCTCTCAGCCCCACCTACCTCACAGGGTGTTTGTTGTGGGGGAGGAAGGGAAAGGAGATTGTAAGCCGCTCTGAGACTCTGTCCTTGAAAGGGCAGCTGCTGTAAGAGCTCTCTCAGTCCCATCTACTTCACAGAGTGTCTGTAGTTGTGGGGGAGAAGAAGAAGAAGGTATTGGATTTATATCCCGCCCTATACTCTGAATCTCAGAGTCTCTGAGTGGTCACAATCTTCTTTACCTTCCCCCCATCCCACAACAGACACCCTGTAAGGTAGATGTAGATATTGGATTTATATCCCGCCCTCCACTCCGAAGAGTCTCAGAGCATCATTGAACTCCAAAGGATGTCTTGGCCATCACATTCAAAGGGACCACACACCTTTTCAATGCCTTCCCTCCATTGGAAATAATGAAGGATAGGGGCAGCTTCTTTGGGGGCTCCTAGAATTGGTCCAATCATTTTGAAACCTGGAGGGTATTTTGGGGAGAGGCTTTGGATGCTATGCTGAAATTTTGGTGCCTCTTTCTCAAAAAACAGCACCCCCCAGAGCCCCAGATTCCCATGGATCAATTCTCCATTATACCCTATGGGAATCAGGCCCCATAGGGAATAATGGAGTGCCCAGCAGACATTTCCCTCCCCCTCCCCCGCCCCCACTTTCTGATGACCCTGAAGTGGGGGGAGGGCCTCCAATCCAGGGGATCCCCTTCCCCCAGCTGGGGATTGGCAACCCCAGCACCCCCAGATCTCCAGGAATTTTCCAACACAGTGTTTGCAGCTGTCTGTCTCTCTCTCTCTCTGTCTCCGTCTTTCTCTCTGCTGGTACAATGATTATTAGGCAAGAAATGATGTTGCTTTGTAGACTAGTGTAGACTCTGGGCCTCTGCCTACTCCATGCTGCTCAGCTTGTGTGTCAGAACATAAAGAGATGCAAACAGCAAGGCGTCTTTGTGGAAGGAGGAACAATCTGGACCACCCACCAAAGCTTTCCCCTCTAGGAATCTCTCAGGTCCCAGAGATTTGAGCAAACGGATCACTCCACAGCTCCGCCCTGCCTTTGTCCTTAACTGACCCTCAGCCACTCTCAACATTCCATCCATGCTGGCAAAAGTTTGCTCCTCATCAGACCATGCTCTTAGAATGGATTTCTTTTCCTTTTTTGTTGATTTGCAAAGTGGCATTTTCTCCTGCATACCTGAGAGAGACACTGGACTGTATGATAAGTTCGGAGAGCTTGGGACTTCGTTTTTTTAGACTATTTCTCTTTACCTGTTGGGTGGTGAACCTGTTGCTGTATTGTGTACTATTCTTATGAGTATGTACATAGCGCACACTTCTATTCTACTTTAGAAATGCTCTTGGGGCAGTGATACTCTGTATTCTTGGTGCTTGGGGGGCACAGTGGGAGGGCTTCTAGTGTCCTGGCCCTGCTGGTGGACCTCCTGATGGCACCTGGGTTTTTTTTTTTTTGGCCACTGTGTGACACAGAGTGTTGGGCAGGGTGGGCCATTGGCCTAATCCAACATGGCTTCTCTTATGTTCTTATGTGACACAGAGTGTCGGACTGGATGGGCCATTGGCCTAATCCAACATGGCTTCTCTTATGTTCTTATGTGACACAGAGTGTTGGACTGGATGGGCCATTGGCCTAATCCAAGATGGCTTCTTTTATGTGACACAGAGTGTTGGCCTGGAGGGACCATTGGCCTAATCCAACATGGCTTCTCTTATGTTCTTATGTGACACAGAGTGTCAGACTGGATGGGCCACTGGCCTAATCCAACATAGCTTCTCTTATGTTCTTATGTGACACAGAGTGTTTGACTGGATGGGCCATTGGCCTGATCAAACATGGCTTCTCTTATGTGTCACAGAGTGTTGGCCTGGAGGGACCATTGGCCTAATCCAACATGGATTCTCTTATGTTCTTTTGTGGCACAGAGTGTTGGACTGGATGGGCCACTGGCCTAATCCAACATAGCTTCTTTTATGTGACACAGAGTGTTGGCCTGGAGGGACCACTGGCCTAATCCAACATGGCCTCACTTATGTTCTTATGTGACACAGAGAGTTTGTCTGGATGGGGCATTGGCCTGATCAAACATGGCTTCTCTTATGTGACACAGAGTGTTGGCCTGGATGGGCCATTGGCCTGATCCAAGATGGCTTCTCTTATGCTTCTATGCCATGCACCCCTGATGTAGCCAATCATCCTGTAGCTTCCAGTAGGCCCTGTATGCAGAGCTTTTTTTTTTTTTTTTTAAGTTTTTCATTTTATTGCTCTTTCAGTCATATTTTTAATCATACACAATAACGAAAAAAGAAAGAGACAAACCATAAAGGATTAATAACATCCTATACATCTAAATACAGACTTATTTTTTATACTAAGAGAGATGGATTGTGGTAACAAAACCAAATTTAAAACCTTTTCCTATTTAAATTAAATAATTATATCATAAACATAAAATAATAATATAGAACAGAAATCACTTATTTTCCAACCAATTATAAAAAATTTTCCCATTTTTTTACAGCATCGATCTTTGGCACCCCTTTAAGTAAATTAGATAGAATGTCCAATTCTGCTACTTGAAGTATCTTCTGAACTACACCATCCCTTTGCGGGATGTATTTTTGTCTCCAGCTTTTAGCGAAAAGTATTCTTGCCGCTGTCAAAATATAAACTGTTTATGCAGAGCTTTTAAGCTCATGGAGGGTTGGCTACATCGGGGGGGGGGGGGGGGGTGTGGCCTAATATGCAAAGGAGTTCCTGCTACAAAAGAAGCCCTGGCTCATCTCCAGAGCATACAGATCAGTTCTGGAGTAAATGGATGTTTTAAGAGGGTGGATGCTGTGGCATTGTATCCCACAGAGGTCCCTGTCCTCCCCAGGCTCCATCCCCAAATCTTCAGGAGTTTCCAGAGGATCCCCAGGCTCCACCTGGAGATTCGGGGAGAAGCTGCCGTGTATACAATACCAGTCACAATATCATAGGTTGCCAAGTGTGTGCGTGCGATGAAAAGATGTCACCCAGAAGTGACGTCATCAAAATGGCGATGCCCGTGCGGGGCCGCTCTAGTCGTTTCAGGGATAACTCTCTGGTTTTCCTGGACACTCTAGCCATTTGGGAGGTTAAAACTCTATGGCATCTATTGTACCGTAGAGTTTTACCTCCCAAACGGCTAGAGCGTCCGGGAAAACCATAGAGTCTTCCTGGAAACGCCTAGAGCAACCCTGCATGGGCGCTGCCATTTTGATGATGTCACTTCTGGGTGATGTCATTGTGCCAGCGATGCAGGGGGACGTTCCCCCCACCGGCCCAATGTGGGCTGGCGGGTTGGGAGCCTCCTGGGCAGGGGATTCCCCATCCGGACCGGGGGCTTGGCAGCTCTACAATATCGATTACGAACCCACCATCAAAACTCACTTATTATATCACATTTACTAAATTATGTTAGCTCCTATTCACACTCCTAATGTTAAGTCCTCCAGTAAGATTTGGCAGACATACGAAAGGGAACTTAATACATCCTCAACCAAGCCAATTGCAAAGGCCGCAACAAATCTACTAGGGACAGGGCCTTCTCTGTTATGGCCCCTTCCTGGTGGAATCAGCTGCGGGAAGAGGTGAGGGCCCTGCGGGACCTTGCTCAGTTCCGCAGGGCCTATAAGACAACCCTCTTCCGGCTGGCTTATAACTAACCAGCACAGGAAACTAAGTGTAGTCCTATAAGATTTCTGCTGTCGCTAATGTTTTAATGTTTTAACTGTGTTAAATGCTTAAACTTAATATTTTTATGTTGGATTTTATGTTGTGAGCCGCCCTGAGCCACTTGGTGGGAAGGGCGGGATATAAATTATAAATAAACTAAACTAAACTAAACTAAAACTATCTGCACGAAGTGCTGTTAACAGAGTCCAATAAATCAAACTGGATATATTCTCGCGTTGCGATTGCTGCAACGTCAGCTTGTAACAAAGGCACAAATGGAATCCATGCAGAACAAAGATTCACGCAGGTACTGAATAATAGCGTTTTTAAGTTGTAACGTGGAGATGGTGACACGTTTCCTGGGTTAAATCTTTGCGTGTTTCGAAGTGACCTTCATCTGATCACGCACGTACAATATTATTCTGGAGCCAATGCTTGAACAGTATAAGGATGCAGTTAGTCAATTACACTCTTGGACTGCAAGAAGATCAAATCAGCCAGTCCTAAGGGATATCAACCCTGGCTGTTCCCCGGAAGGTCAGATCCTGAAGCTGAAGCTAAAATACTTTGGTCACCAAATGAGAAAGGAGCACTCCCTGGAGAAGACCCTGATGCTGGGAAAGACAGAAGGCAAAAGAAGAAGGGGATGGCAAAAGATGAGATGGCTGGACAGTGGTACTGATGTAATGAACATGAATTTAAGCAGACTTTGGAAGATGGTGGAAGACAGGAGGGCCTGGCATGACTTTGTCCATGGGGTCACAAAGAGTCAGACTCGACTGTGTGACTGAACAACAACAACAACAAATAGAGGCAGTTGCCTGAGAGAACTTTGAGTAGTGATTGTCTGGGGGAGAAAATAGCATCCTGTGTTGGAAGAGCTGAATATTATATTTTTGTTGGATATTTTATTTTTGTTGTTGTTCAGTTGCACAGTCGAGTCCGTCTCTTTGCAACCACATGGACCAAGTCACGCCAGGCCCTCCTGTCTTCCACCATCCTCCGAAGTCTGCTCAAATTCGTGTTTGTTACATCAGTAACACTGTCCAGCCATCTCATCTTTTGCTGTCCCCTGTCTTCTTTTGCCTTCTGTTTTTCCCAGCATCAGGGTCTTCTCCAGGGAGTGCTTCCTTCTCATTTGGTGGCCAAAGTATTTGAGCTTCAGCATCTGACCTTCCAGGGAACAGTCGGGGTTGATTTCCCTTAAGACTGACTGATTGGATCTCCTTGCAGTCCAAGGGACTCTCAAGAGTCTTCTCCAGTGAGTGCTCCCTTCTCCTTTGGTGGCCAAAGTATTTGAGCTTCAGCTTCAGCATCTGACCTTCCAGGGAACAGTCAGGGTTGATTTCCCTTAGGACTGACTGATTGGATCTCCTTGCAGTCCAAGGGACTCTCAAGATTCTACTCCAGGGAGTGCTCCCTTCTCATTTGGTGGCCAAAGTATTTGAGCTTCAGCTTCAGCATCTGACCTTCCAGGGAACAGTCTGGGTTGATTTCCCTTAGGACTGACTGATTAGATCTTCTTGCAGTCCAAGGGACTCTCAAGATTCTACTCCAGGGAGTGCTCCCTTCTCATTTGGTGGCCAAAGTATTTGAGCTTCAGCTTCAGCATCTGACCTTCCAGGGAACAGTCGGGGTTGATTTCTCTTAGGACTGACTGATTGGATCTTCTTACAGTCCAAGGGACTCTCAAGATTCTACTCCAGTGAGTGCTCCCTTCTCATTGGGTGGCCAAAGGACTGGAGCTTCAGCTTCAGCATCTGACCTTCCAGGGAATAGTCTGGGTTGATTTCCCTCAGGACTGACTGATTGGATCTTCTTGCAATCCAAAGGACTCTCAAAAGTCTTCTCCAGCACCACAACTCAAAAGCATCTATTCTTCTGTGCTCGGCCTTCCTTATGGTCCAGCTCTCACAGCCATACATTACTACATTATTTTATCACGCCGCACTGAATAGAATGCATGCACACACGGTATGTGTGAAGATGTCAATTTTTACCGGTGATTATTCTTGCAGTTTTTTTTAATTTTCTCTGGGTGAGCCAATCTCTGCCGCTTGAAGATCCGTTGTAATAGCAGGTCTCCAGCCCCCACCTGGGGCTTGACAACCCTGCTGCCCAAGCAGAAGACGCTCACAAGACAGCTCCTCGTCGTCCGCGGAAGCTCAAGACTACGGGTGGCCAAACTTGCTCAATGTGAGAGCCACAAAGAATAAACGGCAGATGTTTGAGAGTCACAAGACATGAATGCCAGATGTTTGAGAGCCACGAGAACAACAAAAAAACAGCATTTGCAGTTCTCCTGGAGGTTGGCATCCCTACGGGGTCACCTCCTCCCGGCTTCGAAGGGCAGCTTCCCGCTTCTCATGCATACCCCAGCATACTTTTGCGATGACAGATCGGGAGGGAGAAACTAGAGAAGAATGCAAGAAGGCTGGTGGCTTTTATCTCGAAAACAAATAGCCAAATTCCTCTGGGGGGCTGTCAGAATTCAAGAATGATCTAACTGGGACCTGAAGTTGGAAGATGTTACCCTGGAAACTCTCTGGCATTTTGGAGACCCATCTCAGGGGGAAAAAATAAAGGAAGAAAGCCATTGAAAGGAAAGGAAGAAAAGGAAGAAAGCCATGTGCTCTTGGGCATGGGGGGAGCCATCTCAGCTGGGTGGGCGTCTTTGGGAGAACCCCAATAGAACTTCTGAATGTTTCACAGAGAGCCCGGTTCTCCATTCACTCCTTAAGAGCCACCACCGACAGGGCAGCTGGCCCGGTTCCTTGGGGAGAAGGGAAAGAAAAGTCATGTTGTTTTTCGTGTCCCTGAAGGGCTTGGCAGAGAACGGATTTCTGCGACGTTCGGGATGGCCTTGGAACAGGGCCTTTGTCACGGGGAAAGAATATGATTTTTCGTGGCTCGGAGAAAACTTTCCATTGCTGCTGACCTTGTACGAGAGAGGCCTGTTCAACTGGGTGAGAGGCGGAGAAGCGGAGCAACGGCACGAGTCTCTTCCAACGGGACTTTCTAAACCATGGCAACCTGCAGGCCGGGTTATCTCTCTCTCTACCTGAGCTGGCGAGGCAAGGACTGTTTGCTTGGTGGCTTGGGGTGAAGAGCGATCTGCGGAAGAAAGCGGGAGTCAAGTTCCACCTTCAAGACCAACAAACTTTTATTCACAATGTAAGCTTTCTTAAGAGTCCCTTGGACTGCAAGAAGATCCAATCAGTCAGTCCTAAGGGAGATCAACCCAGACTGTTCCCTGGAAGGTCAGATGCTGAAGCTAAAGCTCAAATACTTTGGCCACCCAATGAGAAGGGAGAACTCCCTGGAGAAGATCCTGATGCTGGGAAAGACAGAAGGCAAAAGAAAAAGGGGACGGCAAAAGATGAGATGGCTGGACAGCGTTCCTGATGGAATTAACATGAATTTGAGCAGACTTCGGAGGACAGTGGAAGACAGGAGGGCCTGGCGTGACTTGGTCCATGGGGTTGCAAAGAGTCGGGCTCGACTGTGCGACTGAACAACAAAGCTTGGTTTGGTGTAGTGGTTAAGTGTGCGGACTCTTACCTGGGAGAACCGGGTTTGATTCCCCCACTCCTCCACTTGCACCTGCTGGAATGGCCTTGCGTCAGCCATAGCTCTGGCAGAGGTTGTCCTTGAAAGGGCAGCTGCTGGGAGAGCCCTCTCCAGCCCCACCCACCTCACAGGATGTCTGTTGTGGGGGAGGGAGGTAAAGGAGACTGTGAGCCGCTCTGAGACTCTTCGGAGTGGAGGGCAGGATATAAATCCAATGTCTTCTTCTTCTTTCATGTGCTAGAAGCACACTTCATCAGACAATAGGATGGAATGGAAAGCAGTCCTAAATACGGTGGCCTTTCCCCCAGTTTGGAGGCCCTTCCCTCACTTCAGGTCATCAAAAAGCGCGGGGGGGGGGAATGTCTGCTGGGCACTCCATTATTCTCCATGGAAACCAATTCCTATAGGGTATAATGGAGAATTGATCTGCAGGTGTCTGGGGCCCTGGTGGGACTGTCTTTTGAGATAGAGGCACCAAACTTTCATTTGGCACCTCTCCTCAAAAAGCCCTCCACGTTTCAAAAAGATTGGATCAATCTATGATTGGTTCAATTCTATGAGCCCCCAAAGAAGGTGCCCTTATCCTTCATGATTTCCAAAGGAGGGAAGGCGTTTAAAAAGGCATGTGGTCCCTTGAAATGTGATGGCCAGAACTCCCTTGGAGTTCTATAGTGCTTGTCACAGCCTTGCTCCTGGCCCAATCCCAAAGTCCCCAGATATTTCTTGAATCGGACTTGGCAACCCTAGAAACACCTGGAGATTTAGGGGGTACAGCTAAGGAGAGAGGGGTTCATGAAGGACCTCAGCAGGGTACAATGTCATTGAGCCCACCCTCCAGAGTAGCCATTTTCTCCAGGAGAACAGATCTCTGTCAGCTAGAGACCAGCTGTAATTTCAGGACATCTCCAGCCACTCCATGGAGGTTGGTGACTGCAGGCTATAATGAAGAAGAAGAAGATATTGGATTTATATCCGCCCTCCACTTTGAAGAGTCTCAGAGTGGATCACAATCTCCTTTACCTCCCCCCCACAACAGACACCCTGTGAGGTAGATGAAGATATTGGATTTATATCCCGCCCTCCACTCCGAAGAGCCTCAGAGCAGCTCACAATCTCCTTTACCTCCCCCCCCAACAACAGACACCCTGTGAGGTAGATGAAGATATTGGATTTATATCCCTCCCTCCACTTTGAAGAGTCTCAGAGCGGCTCACAATCTCCTTTACCTCCCCCCCCAACAACAGACACCCTGTGAGGTAGATGAAGATATTGGATTTATATCCCGCCCTCCACTCCAAAGAGTCTCAGAGCGGCTCACAATCTCCTTTACCTCCCCCCCCCCCAACAGACAACCTGTGAGGTAGATGAAGATATTGGATTTATATCCCGCCCTCCACTCTGAAGAGTCTCAGAGCGGCTCACAATCTCCTTTACTCCCCCCCCCAACAACAGACACCCTGTGAGGTAGATGAAGATATTGGATTTATATCCCGCCCTCCACTCCAAAGAGTCTCAGAGCGGCTCACAATCTCCTTTACCTCCCCCCCCCCCAACAACAGACACCCTGTGAGGTAGATGAAGATATTGGATTTATATCCCGCCCTCCACTCCAAAGAGTCTCAGAGCGGCTCACAATCTCCTTTACCTCCCCCCCCCCCAACAGACAACCTGTGAGGTAGATGAAGATATTGGATTTATATCCGCCCTCCACTCTGAAGAGTCTCAGAGTGGATCACAATCTCCTTTACCTCCCCCCCCACAACAGACACCCTGTGAGGTAGATGAAGATATTGGATTTATATCCCGCCCTCCACTCCGAAGAGCCTCAGAGCAGCTCACAATCTCCTTTACCTCCCCCCCCAACAACAGACACCCTGTGAGGTAGATGAAGATATTGGATTTATATCCCTCCCTCCACTTTGAAGAGCCTCAGAGCAGCTCACAATCTCCTTTACCTCCCCCCCCCCCAACAACAGACACCCTGTGAGGTAGATGAAGATACTGGATTTATATCCGCCCTCCACTCCAAAGAGTCTCAGAGCGGCTCACAATCTCCTTTACCTCCCCCCCCCCAACAGACAACCTGTGAGGTAGATGAAGATATTGGATTTATATCCCGCCCTCCACTCTGAAGAGTCTCAGAGTGGCTCACAATCTCCTTTACTTCCCCCCCCCCACAACAGACACCCTGTGAGGTAGATGAAGATATTGGATTTATATCCCGCCCTCCACTCCGAAGAGTCTCAGAGAGGCTCACAATCTCCTTTACCTCCCCCCCCCCACAACAGACACCCTGTGAGGTAGATGAAGATACTGGATTTATATCCCGCCCTCCACTCCAAAGAGTCTCAGAGCGGCTCACAATCTCCTTTACCTCCCCCCCCCCCAACAGACAACCTGTGAGGTAGATGAAGATATTGGATTTATATCCCGCCCTCCACTCTGAAGAGTCTCAGAGTGGCTCACAATCTCCTTTACTTCCCCCCCCCCCCCACAACAGACACCCTGTGAGGTAGATGAAGATATTGGATTTATATCCCGCCCTCCACTCCGAAGAGTCTCAGAGCGGCTCACAATCTCCTTTACCTCCCTCCCCCACAACAGACACCCTGGTCGTTTTCGCACTCACCTTCCGCCGGCGCGACCCCCCTCTTCACCGCGCAGGATCTGCGCGGATTTCGCACTAAACACTGCGGAGCAGCCAGAAAAGCCGGAAGCTCCCGGCGCAAAAGCCACTCAAACTGAAACCGCCAAAAAGCAGTTTGGCGTTTGCGCGGCTTTTGCGACGAGAGCTTCCGGCTTTTCTGGCTGCTCCGCAGCGTTTAGTGCGAAATCCGCGCAGATCCTGCACGGTGAAGAGGGGGGGTCGCGCCGGCAGAAGGTGAGTGCGAAAATGACCCCTGTGTGGTAGATGGATTTATATTCTGCCCTCCACTCCAAAGAGTCTCAGAGCAGCTCACAATCTCCTTAACCTTCCTCCCCACAACAGACACCATGTGAGGTAGATGAAGATATTGGATTTATATCCCGCCCTCCACTCTGAAGAGTCTCAGAGCGGCTCACAATCTCCTTTACTTCCCCCCCCCCCCCACACACACAACAGACACCCTGTGAGGTAGATGAAGATACTGGATTTATATTCCGCCCTCCACTCCGAAGAGTCTCAGAGCGGCTCACAATCTCCTTTACTCCCCCCCCCCCCCACACAGACACCCTGTGAGGTAGATGAAGATATTGGATTTATATCCCGCCCTCCACTCTGAAGAGTCTCAGAGCAGCTCACAATCTCCTTTACCTTCCCACCCCCCCACAACATACAACCTGTGAGGTAGATGATGATATTGGATTAATATCCTGCCCTCCACTCCAATGAGTCTCAGAGCGGCTCACAGTCTTTTTTACCTCCCCCCCCGCACAACAGACACCCTGTGAGGTAGATGAAAATATTGGATTTAATATCCCGCCCTCCACTCCAAAGAGTCTCAGAGCGGCTCACAATCTCCTTTACCTTCCCCCTCCACAACAGACACCCTGAAGAATTTGAACCAAAGCGCAGTATAAGTCTCATCCAAGACCTGAGTCCTTTCGATTGTAATCAATGTTCATGATTCTTAAAAGATTCATACAAGGCACATAGCTCAAATATTCTGCAGATTACTAACGTTAGCAATCTGCAGAATATTTGAGCTGTATGCCTTGTATGAACCATTTGAAGGATTCTGGAAGCTTATAAAAGCCTCGTGTGAAACGGGGCAATATGTCAGGGGTGGCCAACGGTAGCTCTCCAGATGTTTTTTGCCCAAAACTCCCATCAGCCCCAGCCAGCATGGCTGATGGCTGGGGCTGATGGGAGTTGTAGGCAAAAAAACATCTGGAGAGCTACCGTTGGCCACCCTGACATATGTGCATCCCTGTAGCGGTCTTGCGCTTTGCTGTTGTTTGTCCTTACACGGCTACTGCTGAAAGCAATTTTGGAGCACCGGTCTTTATCTTCACAGCTTCTTGATCTTCTCGGACCAGCATCTTTAAGAATCATGAACAATCGAAAGGACTCAGGTCTTGGGTGGGACTTCTACTGCACTTTGGTTCAAGTTCTTGGTTATGTGTATAACATTTTTGAAATTGTTTCATATTCGAAGTTGGGCTATCGTGGCTGCTTTTTGCTTTTCACCTGCCTCCTAGAGGTTGGCAACTCTAGGTCCCACTGGCATCCCTAGAGTGGGATCAGGTGGGGAATTGGCCCAGCAAGACTTCTGAGAGGTCAAGGGAGATCCGAATGGCTGTGCAGATTTTTTTTTTTAAAAAAATGTTGTTTGGCAGCCGCTGCCCCCCACAGCGCCAGGATCACTGAAGGCAAGCGGTGGCGACCATTTTGTGCTGGCTCCGCCTCCTGCAGCAGCCATTTTGTGGTTGCTCCACTGTGGCAGAATTCTAAAGATGTCTGGATGGGCAAAAACGGTCAGGGACCCCTCCCCTAAAATGCTCTTGTTCTTTGTGCAGGAGGTCTTCTTTTTTTTCTTCCACGAAGAACTGGTCAAACAAGCAATCCTTCAGCTCAGGTGGCCGAACTGTGGCTCGGGAGCCACGTGTGGCTCTTTCACGCATAATTGTGTCGCTCTCAAAGCCCCCACCGCCCCATCAGCTGGCTTAGAGAAGACGTTTGTCCCTTTAACTCACTTCCCAAGCCAAGCCAGCTGGCAGCTTGGAGAATGCATTTAAAGCTAAAGTCGCTTTCTTTCCACCACTCCTCTCCTCCCTCCATTTCCCTCCCTCCCTTCTCTCCCCTCCCCTCCCTGTCTTCCTCCCTCCCTCCCTCCCTCTCTTCCTCCCTCCCTCTCTTCCCCCTCTCCCTCCCTCCCTCCCTTCCTTCCTTCCTTCCTTCCTTCCTTCCTTCCTTCCTTCCTTCCTTCCTTCCTTCCTTCCTTCCTTCCTTCCCTCTCTCCCACCTTCCTTCCCACCTTCTGTCCCACCTTCCCCTCCCTCCCTCCCCTCTCTCCCTCCCTACCACCCCTCCTTCCCTTCCTCCCCTCCCTCTCTCCCTTCCACCCTCCCTCCCTTCCTTCTACCCTCCCTCCCTTCCTCCCCCTCCCTTCCTCCCTCCCTCCTTCCACCGTCGCTTCCTCCTGCCCTTCCACCCTCCCTCTCCTCCCTCCCTCCCCTCTCTCCCTGCCTCCCTCGCTACCACCCTCCCTCTTCTCCCTCCCTCCCTTCCACCTTCCCTCTCCTCCCTCCCCCTCTCCCTTCCACCCTCCCTCTCTCCCTCCCTTCCACCCTCCCTCCCACCTCCCTCCTTCCCCTCCCTCCCTTCTACCCTCCCTCCCTTCCACCCTCTCTCCCTCCCTCCCACCCTCCCCTCCCTCCCTTCCACCTCCCTCCCCTCCCTCCCTTCCACCCTCCTTCCTTCTCTCCCTCCCTTCCTCCCTCCCCTCTCTCCCTTCCTCCCTTCCACCCTCCCTCTCTCTCTCCCTCCCTTCCTCCCTCCCTTCCTCTCTCCCTTCCTCCCTCTTCCTTTCTCCTGCTTCTAAGCTCCGCCTCCTAGAGACCCGGCTCCTTTTTGTGATTCACACTGGCCACTTCCGAAGGGCCCCAGAAGGAAAGGTGACCACGTCACCGGGCATTGAAGATGCCACGCCGCAACCAAGCAGGTTATAATTTGTGCTTATCTCGTCCGGCTCATGGGATTACGCGGAGCCCGCCTCTGCCCGCCTCTGCCTTTGCGTTTCCCATTAATACTGATGAGGGTGACATGTAGCCATTGGAGTCTCAATTAATCGCCACCCGTTTGAAAATGCTTTGTACGGCAGGATGTTTATGAGCAATCCTTTCCCCTTGGCATGCGCTCAAAAACAAGATTACTAAATGAGGACCGCAATTAACGGTTGTCCGGGGGGGGGGGACAGGCAAAAGGGGGTCATCTTCATTGATGTCATGGTTTCAAGGCATGGAAAGCTTTGTGATGTTTGCCTGAATAGCCTGCAAATTGCGATATTTTCTGAGGCGACAGATTTAATATGTAACCGGACCAATATCTTCATCAGGAACCCATTCGGATGGGCTTTCTCTAGCTTTCCGTAAGCACATAATAGAGGCCATGCTGATCAGGGCTGGCCCAAGGACCCACAGTGCCCCAAGCAGCCTTGCTGCCTGCTGCCCCCCACACTCTCCCTGCCGTCCCCTTTGCGGCAGGGAGGGAGGAGAAGGAGGCCTGGAGAAGTGGAAGCAAAGGGGGAAGAAGGCAGCGGCGATTTGGGGCGGAGAGAAGCGGTGGCAAAGGAAAGAAGCGATTCGGGGAGGGAGGGGAAGGAATTTTCTTTTTTTAAAAAAGCTGAGGGTGCCTAATTTGGCACCCCTCCAGGGCTGGTGCCCTAAGCAAGTGCCTAGTTTGCCTAGTGGAAGAGCCGGTTCTGGACCCATCCAGTCCAACACTCTGTGTTGCACAGTGGCCAGAACCCAGGTGCCATCAGGAGGTCCATCGGTGGGGCCATAAGAATATAAGAGAAGCCATGTTGGATCAGACCAATGGCCCATCCAGTCCAACACTGTGTCACACAGTGGCCAAAACCCAGGCGCCATCAGGAGGTCCATCGGTGGGGCCATATGAATATAAGAAAAGCCATGTTGGATCAGACCAATGGCCCACCTCATCCCACACTCTGTGTTGCACAGTGGCCAGAACCCAGTTGCCATCAGGAGGTCCATCGGTGGGGCCATAAGAATATAAGAGAAGCTATGTTGGATCAGACCAATAGCCCATCCAGTCCAACACTCTGTGTCACACAGTGGCCAGAACCCAGGTACAATCTGGAGGTCCACCTGTGGGAACAGAACTCCAAAAATCCTCCCACTGTTGCCCCTCCAGCACCAAGAATACAGAGCATCACTGCCCCAGACATAAAAACATAAGAGAAATCATGTTGGATCAGACCAATGGCCCATCCAGTCCAACACTCTGTGTCCACACAGTGGTCAACACCCAGGTGCCATCAGGAGCTCCATCAGTGAGGCCAGAACTCCAGATGGCCTCCCACTGTTGCCTCTCTCAAGTACAAAGAATACAGAGCATCACTGCCCCAGACAAAGAGTTCCATATATACTCTGTGGCTTATAGCCACTGATGGACCTCTCTTCCAGATGTTTCTTTCTCCTGAAGCTGTCTATGCTTTCGCTTCCTGGGGCAGTGAATGCCATGTCTTTATTACTCCTTGGGTGAAGAAGAACTTCCTCTTATCTGTTCCAAGCCTACTGCTCATTACTTTCATTGAGTGCCCATGTGAGAAAGGGAACAAAGTACTTTTTCCCTCTACTTTCTCTATCCCATGCAGAGGGATGGAATTCTAGCAGGAGCTCCTTTGCATATTAGGCCACTCCCCCATGATGTAGCCAATCCTCCAAGAGCTTACAAGGCTCTTCTTGTAGCCAATCCTCTAAGAGCTTACAAGGCTCTTCTTTGTAAGCTCTTGGAGGATTGCCTGCTAGAATTCCACCCCTGCCTATGCATAATTTTTGTAAACCTCTGTCATGTCACCCCTCCATTGTTGTTTCTCCAAGCTAAAGAGCCCTAACCTCATAAGAACATAAGAGAAGCCATGTTGGATCAGGCCAATGGCCCATCCAGTCCAACACTCTGTGTCACACAGTGGCCAAAAAATTTATACACACACACACACACACACACACACTGTGGCTAATAGTCACTGATGGACCTCTGCTCCATATTTCCATCTAACCCCCTCTTGAAGCTGGCTATGCTTGTAGCTGCCACCACCTCCTGTGGCAGTGAATTCCACATGTTAATCACCCTTTGGCGTTTAACCTTTCTTCATAGGGAAAGTGTTCCAAATCTTTAATCATTCTAGTTGCCCTTTTCTGCACTTTTTTCCAATGCTATAATATCCTTTTTGAGGTGCAGTGACCAGAATTGCACACAGTATTCCAAATGAGACCACACCATCGATTTATACAGGGGCATTATGATACTGGCTGATTTGTTTTCAGTTCCCTTCCTAATAATTCCCAGCAAGGCATTGGCCTTTTTTATTGCAATTGCACACTGTCTTGACATTTTCAGTGAGTCATCTACCACGACCCCAAGATCTCTCTCTTGGTCAGTCTCTGCCAGTTCACACCCCATCAACTGGTATTTGTAGCTGGGATTTTTGGCCCCAATGTGCATTACTTTGCACTTGGCCACATTGAACCTCATCTGCCACGTTGACACCCACTCACCCAGCCTCAACAGATCCCTTTGGAGTTCCTCACTTTAACCTTTCTTCAAAGGGGAAGTATTGCATCCCATTAATTTTTTGATGCCCTTTTCTGCTCTTTCCCCTATGCTATAGTGTCTTTTTTTGAGGTGCAGTGACCAGTGTTCCCTCTAAGCTGAGTTAGCATGAGTTAGCTCACAGATTTTTAGTCTCCAGCTCACACATTTTTGTATTAGCCTCAGGAAAGATGACCCTAGACACAATGATTTATGCAGTAGCTCACAACTTTAATGATAGTAGCTCACAAAGTAGAATTTTTGCTCACAAGACTCTGCAGCTTAGAGGGAACATTGGCAGTGACCAGAGCAGTATACAACAGGGGTGGTCAACAGTAGCTCTCCAGATGTTTTTTGCCTACAACTCCCATCAGCCCCAGCCATTGGCCATGCTGGCTGGGGCTGATGGGAGTTGTAGGCAAAAACATCTGGAGAGCTACTGTGTCTACCCTGGTATACAATATTCCAAATGAGGCCGCACCGTCAATTGATATAGGGGCATGATGAAACTGGCTAATTTGTTATCAATCCCCTTCCTAATAATCCCCAAGCATGGTGTCAACTAGGGATGTGCAAAAAAAAATAAAATTCAGTATTACACGGATTTGGAAGTATACGGGGGGAAAAAATTCGGAATCCCCATAGTACTGAATACCGTATTCGGAATAGTCGCATATACGGTAGATGCGCAGCTATTTCCGAATATACGGCCCTATTATACCCTATGGGCCATTGAAATCAATGGCAAATAGGGTATATTTGAAGCCACCTGGAGGGGAGGGGGTTTGAGGGAGAGCCCCCAAATTTGCAGGGGACCTGCAGGGGACTCCCCAGCATGCAACCCCCCTGGCCCAAAAAAGACAGCGCCCATCTGTGGGCACCCCAAAAGGAACACTGCTCCCAATGGTGAGAAAAAACCAATTAGAGCCACTTCCTCACTGTAATTGTCGTGGGAAAAGTGGCTCTGGGAAGCAGGAGGTTTTGAGGAGAGCCCCCCAAACTGCTGTGCAGCTTCAGGGCACTGTCCCACACAAAACCCACAAGGCCAAAAAAAAAAATTGGACCAGGGGGTCCAATTCCTGGGGCACCCAAAGCCAAACCTAACTTCACACCAGAGAATCTCTATAGGACCCAAATGCACTACATACATCCCTCTATCTACTCTATGAACCCTGCAGGCCTGGAACCAATGTAAACCCAGTTGCCAACGTCACTGCCACACAAAACACAATCTGCTCAAGGTCTGCTCTGCAGACCTGGCTGCAGCAAACCCAGATGCCAGCTCTCCAGCCCTGCCCCAAACAACACGGGGAGAGCTGGCCAACCACTACAAGCCAGCTGGCTCTGGGTCTCTCACCCATGTGCCAGCTTCCCTGCCACAGAACACACAATCTACAGATGCCAGCTCTCCAGCCCTGCCCCAAACAACACGGGGAGAGCTGGCCAACCACAATAAGCCAGCTGGCTCTGGGTCTCTCACCCAGGTGCCAGCTTCCCTGCCACAGAACACACAATCTACAGATGCCAGCTCTCCAGCCCTGCCCCAAACAACACGGGGAGAGCTGGCCAACCACAACAAGCCAGCTGGCTCTGGGTCTCTCACCCAGGTGCCAGCTTCCCTGCCACAGAACACACAGTCCCCCCACCCCCAAACCAGGAAAAGTAACAACAGGAAAAAAGGCCAAGCAACTCAAGTGTTTAAAAAGTGGCCTTTCACCAATAAGAAAACTCAGGCCAAATCAGTCAACAACAACACCCCCACCCCTAAAACCAGAACCAGGAAAAGGGGGACAAAAGTGGCCTTTTAAACAATGAAAATTAGGCCAAACAGCAACCCCCCAATAACCTGAAGAGAAAAGTAACACAGCAGCAACACAACACAGCAGCAACAAATCAAACACTGAAACAGTAAAAAAACTCAACTTTTAACAATACAGGAACTTCCCCCCCCCAAAAAAAAACCCCCCTTCTCCCTAACCCCAAGAAATCCAAGCCACCCAAATCAGGAGAAGTAAAAGGACACTGCACTTTTAAAAGTCCTCTCACTAAATTAAGATATGGGCAAATTATCAAAACCCCCCTACCCCAGGCCCCCACCCCCAGCAGAACCTAACCCCAACCCCAAATAGGCTACCCGACCCACCCAGTACTCACCCACCCAAATCTGGACAAGTAAAGGGACTCTAGTCCTTTTACCAACAAAAACTAAAACAAGAACCCCAAAACTGTCTTACCTTGTCTTCTCTGAGTCCAGGGAAGTCTGGTAAGGCTGAGTGAGAGAGCAGCAGGCAGCAGCAGCTGAAGCCAAGGGCCAGCCACCAGCAGCACAATCTCTCTCACACCAACCCACATACACCAACACAGTAATGGAGGAGTCCAGCCAGGAAGACTCCTTAAAAAGGTTCTCTGGCCCTACAGAGAGCAATTTCAAAATAGCACTGCTCTCTGATTGGCCAGACAACAGTAAGCAAAAGATCAAAATAACAACAATGTAGCTGATGGCTGGGCCACAACAGCCCTGCAAAGCATGCATTTGCAATGCATTTTGCAAATGCATGCTTTGGATTGGCTGCTGGGGCTCCTCTTCCCCCTCCCCCCCCCCTCCCTGATCCCAGGGAGGCTATGGGAGAGGCGGGAAGAGGCCAATAAAGGCGGGAAAGTAGGCAAGCACTCCACTGAGGCTGCAGAAGCTACTTTCCCGCCTTTTCCATTGACAGCTGTATTCGGCAGTATACGGCGAGCCGTATTCGGCTGCCGCATAATAGGCGGCAATGGGAATCGGCTACGGCCAATTCCGAATACAGCCGAATCAGTGTTGATTCGGCTGTATATACGGTTCGGGCGAACCGAATGCACATCCCTAGTGTCAACATCTTCAGTGAGTTATCTACCACGACCAGGGGTGGAATTCTAGCAGGAGCTCCTTTGCCTATTAGGCCACACACCCCTGATGTAGCCAATCCTCCAAAAGATCCTTGTAAGCTCTTGGAGGATTGGCTACATCAGGGCCTAGTGTGTGGCCTAATAGGCAAAGGAGCTCCTGCTAGAATTCAACCCGTGACCACAACTCCAAGATCTCTTTCCTGCAGTTTCTGCCCATTTGGGCCCCATCAATGTCTATTTAGAGTTTGGATTTTGGGCCCCAATGTGCATCACTGTGCACTTGTTCACGTTGAACTGAAGAAGAAGAAGAAAAAGAAGAAGAAGAAGATATTGGATTTATACCCCGCCCTTCTCTTTGAATCTTCAGAGGCTCAGAGCAACTCACAATTTCCTATATCTTCTCCCCCCACAACAGACACCCTGTGAAGTGGGTGGGACTGAGAGAGCTCTCCCAGAAGCTGCCCTTTCAAGGACAACTCCTGCCAGAGGTATGGCTGACCCAAGGCCATTCCAGCAGGTGCAAGTGAAGGAGTGGGGAATCAAACCCGGTTCTCCCAGATAAGTGTCCGTACACTTAACCACTACACTAGGCCAGCTCTCTGGATTGATATTATGCCTCTCTGAGGAAAAATTATTAAGAAATGACTCCACAAGTTGACAGTATTCATAAGAGGCTTGGATATGTCTATTCCATCTATGAAAAACCATCAATTGGAAAATCACAGGAGAAACTGACAAGGATTATCTACTTTGAAGGAGGGCTTTTTTTGAGGAGGAATGCACACGGATGAAGTTCCAGCTGGCTTGGCGGCAGAGGGTGTGGCCTAATATTCAAATGAGTTCCTGCTGGGCTTTTTTCTGCAAAAAACCCCGTGTGGAACAATGGTGACATCAGGGGGTGTGGCCTGATATGCAAATGAGTTCATAATATGCACATGACATGCATATTAGGCCACCCATATTAGGGTGTGTGGCCTAATATGCAAATGATTTCTACAAAAAAGCCCTGTGTGAAACAACAGTGATGCCAGGGGTGTGGCCTAATATGCAAATATGTTCATGTTGGGCTCTTTCTAGCCAAAAAAGCTCTGTGTGAAACAATGGTGATTACAGGGGTGTGTGGCCTAATATGCAAATTAGTTCCTGCTGGGCTGCTTCAACCCAAAGCAGCCTTGCCCAAAACAATGGTGACATCAGGGGGTGTGGCCTGATATGCAAATGAGTTCCTGCTGGGTTTTTTTTACAAAAAGTGTGAAACAACAGTGATGCCAGGGGTGTGGCCTAATATGCAAATGTGTTTGTGCATGGCTCTTTCAAGCCGAAAAAGCTCTGTGTGAAACAACAGTGATGTCAGGGGTGTGTGGCCTAATATGCAAATTAGTTCCTGCTGGGCTGTTTCTACCCAAAGCAGCCTTGTGTGCAACGATGCTGACATCAGGGGGTGTGGCCTGATATGCAAATGAGTTTCTGATGAGGCTTTTCTACAAAGAAGCTCTGTGTGAAACAATGGTGATGTCAGGGGGTTTGACCTAATATGCAAATGAGTTCCTGCTGGGCTTTCCCTACAAAATAAAACCCTGGGCGAACCTATTTATAGCCTGCATATCTCCCAGAGATTCAAGGCGGATGACACAGAGAAAGTCGATGCGATCTATAGGATGGGCCGTCTGCTAAACTTTGCACCTGATGCAAATGCTCAACAGTATCCATGCTGTTAAGCCGTCTTTTAAAACCCCAGTGAAAACGATGCATTAAAAGGCACTGCAGTTGTTCTGGATTCTTTGAATAGGCCAGAAACTTGGTAGGAGCGGTGTGTGTGGGGGAGAGGCGGGGAATAATGGAGGGAAACAGAAAGAGAGCAAGAGAGAGGTGAGAGCTTTCCCGTCAATGTGAAATTTCAGCAGCGGGCATTTCTCGCTCTCATTCTCTCGCCGTTCGGTTCAGCGCGCCCAGACAAAGGTCGAAAAATCCCAAGAATTCTCAGGCCTGCTCCCTGTACCCCCAGCTCCACAGTCTCTCCATCCACTCACTCCTCTAAGCCTACAGTAGCTGGCGTGGGGGAAAAGAAACCCTGCAGAGGGGGGAAAAAAGCATCCGGGACAGAAGATACGGAGCTGTTCCCTGGAGAGGTTTTGCTGGTGGTGTTGCAAGAGCCGAAGGAAAGGAAAGGCCCCCTGTGCAAGCACCAGTGGTTTCCGACTCTGGGGTGACATTGCTTTCACAACGTTTTCACGGCAGACTTTTTATGGGGTGATTTGCCATTGCCTTCCCCAGTCATCTGCACTTTTCCCCCAGCAAGCTGGGGACTCATTTGACCGACCTTGGAAGGATGGAAGGCTGAGTCAACCTCAAGCCGGCTACCTGAAAACCCAGCTTCCGCCGGGGATCGAACTCAGGTCATGAGCAGAGATTAGGACTGCAGTACTGCAGCTTTACCACTCTGCGCCACGGGGCTCCCTGGCTTCATGAAGGTACATAGGGCTATAAAAAGGTAAAGGTAGTCCCCTGTGCAAGAACCAGTCATTTCCAACTCTGGGGTGATGTTGCTTTCACAACGTTTTCTCGGCAGACTTTTTATGGGGTGGTTTGTCCTTGCCTTCCCCAGTCATCTGCACTTTTCCCCCAGCAAGATGGGGACTCATTTGACCGTCCTTGGAAGGATGAAAGGCTGAGTCAACCTCAAGCCGGCTACCTAAAAACCCAGCTTCCACCGGGGATCAAACTCAGGTCGTGAGCAGCGCTTAGGACTGCAGTCCTGCAGCTTTAACAATCTGCACCACGGGGCTCGTTGCAAGAGCTGAAATCCACTCCTAAAAGACGCATGCAAGCAACTTGGCTTCAAGAAAATAACTGTTAATGTCAAGGATGCCTGCCTGATGTAGCCAGTCCTCCAAGAGCTTACAGGGCTCTTCGTACAGGGTCTACTGTATACTCTTGGAGGATTGGCTGCATCAGGGGTTGTGGCCTAATATGCAAAGGAGGTCCTGCTACAAAAGAGAGCCCTGGGAAAAGTAGATGACAGCTGGAAAGGAAGAAAAACCCAACCTGAAAGAAGAAGAAGATATTGGATTTATATCCCGCCCTTCACTCCGAAGAGTCTCAGAGCAGCTCACAATCTCCTTTACCTCCCCCCCCCCACAACAGACTCCCTGTGAGGTAGATGAAGATATTGGATTTATTTATCCCGCCCTCCACTCTGAAGAGTCTCAGAGCAGCTCACAATCTCCTTTACCTCCCCCCCCCCCCCACAACAGACTCCCTGTGAGGTAGATGAAGATATTGGATTTATATCCCGCCCTTCACTCCGAAGAGTCTCAGAGCAGCTCACAATCTCCTTTACCTTCCCCCCAGCCACAACAGACTCCCTGTGAGGTAGATGAAGATATTGGATTTATATCCCGCCCTCCACTCCGAAGAGTCTCAGAGGGGCTCACAATCTCCATTACCTTCCCCCCAGCCACAACAGACTCCCTGTGAGGTAGATGAAGATATTGGATTTATATCCCGCCCTCCACTCCGAAGAGTCTCAGAGCGGCTCACAATCTCCTTTACCTCCCCCCCCCACAACAGACTCCCTGTGAGGTAGATGAAGATATTGGATTTATATCCCGCCCTCCACTCCAAAGAGTCTCAGAGCACCTCACAATCTCCTTTACCTTCCCCCCCCCCACAACAGACTCCCTGTGAGGTAGATGAAGATATTGGATTTATATCCTGCCCTCCACTCCAAAGAGTCTCAGAGCAGCTCACAATCTCCTTTACCTCCCCCCCCCCCACAACAGACTCCCTGTGAGGTAGATGAAGATATTGGATTTATATCCCGCCCTCCACTCCAAAGAGTCTCAGAGCACCTCACAATCTCCTTTACCTTCCCCCCCCCACAACAGACTCCCTGTGAGGTAGATGAAGATATTGGATTTATATCCCGCCCTTCACTCCAAAGAGTCTCAGAGCAGCTCACAATCTCCTTTACCTTCCCCCCCCCCCACAACAGACTCCCTGTGAGGTAGATGAAGATATTGGATTTATATCCCGCCCTCCACTCCGAAGAGTCTCAGAGCGGCTCACAATCTCCTTTACCTTCCTCCCCCCCACAACAGACACCCTGTGAGGTGGGTGGGGTTGAGACTCTTCGGAGTGGAGGGCGGGATATAAATCCAATATCTTCTTCTTCTATCTTCCTCTTCTTCTTGCATCAGGTTGCTTTTGGCTGGTGGGGGGGCATATGCTAATGAGTTTTTCTAATGAACTCTGTAACCTATTTTTGTAAAATGACCCCTGATTAATGCGAAGGATCCCCAAAAGTCAGAAGTTACTTGACAGCGCTTCACACACACACACACACACACACACAGAACTTTTCTTG